>NC_142937.1:65745011-65787511 GCF_046866305.1 Octopus bimaculoides | reverse complement strand
TTTCTGTATCGTAAACTGGTTTCTAACTTAGAAATGGTTAGAGCTGTTTTCCATGCTTGCTTGTCAAGAAAACAATGTTAGCTAACTCCTAACATTTTCCCCCATTTTAGCTTACTGTAGCTATTTCTGATGTCAAAAATATTCAAAATCAGTAAAGCTACTATTAAACTATTTCTTCTGATTTTACTGGTTGATATTTGAACACCATTTTATTCATGAATCACATTTCCTCAACTACAGAGATTTTGCAAAAGTTGAAATGCATAGTAGCTTCTCATGTTCTTTACAGATAGAAACAAGTTTACACAGATCAACTGGGCACCAGTTGTTGTATTGTGATGTGGATGCTAGGGTACATGGTTTCTAGGTCACTGGCCTGTGATGACCTAAATGCTTAACAATAATATCCTGTTTGGAAGCATCACTTCAAATCCTCCATATGGCTTTTACATCTATTTTCCCATGCTAGCATGGGTTAGTCAAATATATTTTAGAGACATTGTTTTATAACTGGATTTTTTTCCTATTGCTGACCAGTATCCATTTTCCAAGTAAGGGACCTCTTGTTCCACACATCTTCAAAGGTGCAAAACCAGCTGATGATTTGTTGACAGGAGAAATGACAACAATGACACCACTTGTAACTCAATGGTTTTTGAAGAAGCACAAATGTAAGCAAACAAAACACAGATATTTTATATGTGTGTAAAAAAGGATAAAGGACCCCTTCGCTTATGAATGACCATAGGATTGCACCTAGAAAGTTTCACTTCACAGCACCAGTTCGGGCAAGGTTGTTTTTACAGAAGACCAGCAGTCGCCCCTGAATACCAGGTTCTCCTCTCCCTGCCACTGATGTTATCCAAGGGAAAGACAAAGGCCAATACAACATGGCTCTAGTGATGCTGCAACTCATTTCTGCAGCGGAGTGAACTGGAGCCACATGAAATAAAATATCCTGCTCAAGAACTCAACATACAGACCAGTCCGGGAATCAAACTCACTACCTCCTGATTGTGAGCCCAACGCTCTGACCACCAAACCATGTGCCTTCACTAGAATGAATATAACTACCTCAGAGCTGACTAGTGCCCTAAGTATCAGCATCATTGTTTACTTTCCAATGCTTGCATAGGTCAGACAAAGTGAAAAATCAAGCATGCTGAGAAAATATGAGTATGCATATATTTGTGTGTATGCATGTGTTTTGTGCATTGTGGTGCCATGTGAGAATGTTTGTAAGTATACTGTGTGGGTGTATGAGCATAAAATTTGTATCTATATATACATATATATATATATAAGCAGTGGTGAAGCAGACCTGGTTCCCATTGTTGTTCATCCAATATGCATCTGTTCCAAGATTCAGCAGTTACTGTTAGCATTGACCTCTGCATCTATAAATTTCTTATGGCAAGTCTCCAGCTTCAAATTCAATATATACCTGTCCTTATATTTGGCAGCACAGGCCTTGCTCAATACTACCACTACTGTGACTGTCAATATTTATTGGCAAGATATGCTGCTACAGATCACGCTATTTCAAAGTTGGGCTGGAGATGGCCTGTAGAAACTACAATATGAACCTCTCAGTGGAATGAAATCTAGTGAGGAATCCCTACACAGTGACTCAACTTGCTAGAAATAGCAGCTAAATCGTCCTCAAGTTACAACTTGCTATATTAGAAAGGGATGCATTGGATAATGTGGTCCAGAGTTCCTTGTATATAAGAAATGGTAGTATGGTCATAATTGGAGTGTCTAATCATAGGTGTGTTCAGAGTTGACCAGGGACTAAGCTACAGTATCTCTCCTTCCCAAGAGGGATGTATCTCCCTAGCTTCCTGCCTAACTTTTTGATCCTTTTTCTGTAGTCATCTTGCATCCTTGATTTCTCATGCTCTCACAGCAACTCATTTGTTCGGTGACCCTTTCTTAAAAACCACCAAACTGATCTCTCAACTTCACTTTTAGCCTTAATTTTCTCATTTTCAAATGAGAGACCAAAGCAACACATAAATTTTCCCTATCTTCCAGCTTATTTTGAATGATTTCTTTCTGGATACAAGAATCTTATTTATCCTGCATCAATATTACATTGATGAAGAGATTTTAATGAAGTGATAGTTTATTGACAGAATCTTTTTATATAAAACCCATGGATAACATTTTTGTAGCTAAGTGCACTAGTTGTTAAAATTTTGGCAGCTTACCACTGAATAAAGATTTTATATGTATGAATATATACAATCACATCAGTTTTATAATTCATTTTTTTCATACTTACATAAACTAGAGGCGTTTGCAATACAGAAACCTTCCACAAGTCTTAATCATTATTTATGCCTAAAATACCTTTTGTTAGCTAACAGAGACATTGAATTTAGATGCTGCATATATTGTAGGAATATTTCCTATGAAGAATGTAAACAGCAGTCTCTACCAATTAACGAGAGAGTCAAAGAAGGAATATTACAAGAATAGTAATGATATATAAAAGGTCATTTCGGAACAAATAATCTCCAAGTAATTTGTTTGAAAATCTGGGCTGTTACTTCTTTAACCCTGCATGTAAATGAAAAAGAAAAACAACATGGTTTTATAGTACTTATTATAGTTGCATAAAGCAATGGAATAGCAGAAACAAAGTTTTGAACTAAATTTCTTACAGTATTTAGATTTGTCTCTCCATCTTTTAAGTTCAAATCCTATTGAAGCTGACTGCTTTTCATCTTTTGGAATTGATAAAACAAGTGCCAGTCACTTTCTGGAGTTAGATTAATGGACTATAGTCTTGCTATACCAATATGTGGCCTTGTGCCAATGTAAAAGAAATCAATATTGCTTCAATTAGATTAAAACAATTGTTTACAGGGAAAGAACTTAACTTTTCTGGCTAGTAACTATTGTCTTCACAGCGATCAGTACATACATACCTAAAGCTATGATAAAACTATTTTTCCTTAAAAAAAAAAGAAGAAAATCAGTGCTACACAAAAAATCAAAGGAATTAACAATGAAACTGAGTAAAAATTTGTGAGTTATTCATACAATGCCTATCCTTCAAGGATATTGTTGTTTTGTTGCTTAAAATGTTTGTTTTGTAACTGTTAATGCAATACAAAAATAAGTTATTTTGTTTAATAATTTCTGCCAGACCACTGTAAACAGCCAATACGATACATATAGTACAATACACCATGGTACAGAGCAGAAAGAAAAACAAGAGAATGTGCATTCACAAATGCTCATGCACATACATAGATATAAATATGTGCTGATGTGTAATGTCAATGTGAATACCCGTCTGAGTGTAAGTATCTTGAGAGAAAAGCTGAACATTAGAAGCATCAGTTGTGGCGTGCAAGAGAGACGATTGCGCTGGTATGGACATGTGGTGAGAATGGATGAGGATAGCTGCATGAAAAAGTGCCACACCCTAACAGTTGAGGGAACCCGTGGAAGAGGTAGGCCCAGGAAGACCTGGGCTGAGGTGGTGAGGCAAGACCTTCGTACATTGGGCCTCACCGAGGCGATGACTACTGACCGAGACCTTTGGAAATGTGCTGTGCGTGAGAAGACCCGGCAAGCCAAGTAAGATCGTTGCCAGTGCCCCTGGACTGGTTCTTGTGCGGGTGGCACATGAGATGCACCATTTTGAGCGTGGCCGTTGCCAGTACCGCCTGACTGGCTCCCGTAGGATTTTCAAGCGAGATCGTTGCCAGTGCCCCTGGACTGGCTTGTGCGGGTGGCACATAAAAGACACCATTTCGAGCGTGGCCGTTTTTGTGCGGGTGACACGTAAAAGCACCCACTACACTCTCTGAGTGGTTGGCGTTAGGAAGGGCATCCAGCTGTAGAAACTCTGCCAAATTAGACTGGAGCCTGGTGTTGCCATCCGGTTTCACCAGTCCTCAGTCAAATCGTCCAACCCATGCTAGCATGGAAAGCGGACGTTAAACGATGATGATGATGATGATGATATATATAGGGAAGGAAAAACAGTACTTTTGACTAGATATTACATGAAGAATGGATTTAATCCTAATTGTAGCAATGCTTGGTCATAAAAAATGCAACATATCCTACAATGTCTGATACAGTAGAGCAGTAGAGAGACTGGACAATGAATCAAAACTTACGCAATTGAAACAACCTTTGCATGAATGCAATAAGCAAATGAAAGCAGAGACAATGACTTAGAAGTACAAAAGACATTTTTAGTATCTAAAAGAAAAAAACAACTTTTCCCTAAGTTAAACAAATAATATATTTATTAGTGATGTATTTACAAAATAGTAGAGCTTTTTCTTTTTTCTTTTTCTCATTTCAGTCATTAGACTGTAGCCATCTTGGAGGTACTGCCTTGGAGAATTTTTATTGAATGAATTAACTCCAGTACTTACTCATTACTCTTTTACTTGTTTCAGTCATTTGACTGTGGCCATGCTGGAGCACTGCCTTTAGTCGAGCAAATCGAACCCAGGACTTATTCTTTGTAAGCCTAGTACCTATTCTATCGGTCTCTTTTGCTGAACCGCTAAGTTATGGGGATGTAAACACACCAGCATCGGTTGTCAAGCAATGTTGGGGCGACAAACACAAACATATACACACACATACATACACACACACACACACACACACACACACACACATATATATATATATATATACATACAAATATATGATGGGCTTCTTTCAGTTTCTGTCTAACAAATCCACTCACAAGGCTTTGGTCGGCTCAAGGCTATAGTAGAAGACACTTGCTCAAGGTGTCACGCAGTGGAACTGAACCCGGAACCATGTGGTTGGTAAGCAAGCTACTTACCATATAGCCACTCTTATTTTTTATTTTTTGTAAAGCCTGGTACTTATTCTAATGATCTCTTTGTTAAACCATGAAGTCAAGGGGATGTAAACACACTAACACTGGTTGTCAAGCAGTGTATTGGGTGACAAACACAAAGGCACATACACACACACACATACGGCAGGCTTCTTTCAGTTTACATCTACATAAGGCTTGGTCAGCCTGATGCTATAGAAGACACCTGCCCAAGGTGCAACACAGTGGAACTGAACCCAGAGCCATGTGATCGGAAAGCAAGCTTCTTACCACATAGCTATACTTGCATCTATAGATAATATATTTATTAGTAATGTATTTACAAAAGAGTGGAGTTAGCAACCTTTTTTGTATTATATTTATGTGGGTCACTACAGAAAACAAAAACTCTCCAGCTATTCTTGTTGTTCTCTGTATTCTGTGACAAACGATGCCAGGGTCTACTTTGCGCTTTATTCTTTTGAATTGAGAAAATAATAATATATCATACACCTTGGTCCATTCAAGATATAACACTCTTCTACAAAATTGTGATCTTTTACCAATGTCGGTAATCATTCTTATGAAATGCAGACATGCTAAAGATGAACTGCTCACTGCTCAATCACTTTTAATAAATTATAAATATCATTTACAACACCAAGAAGACAAAATACATGCTAGTTGTATTCATAATGCTTTGTCAAAAGAAACAATTGCTGTTTCTGCTATGATATTTTTTCCATCAAAACACATTTGTTATAAATGTTAGACAATGATTATTTTTACAACATGAACACGTTTACAGTGTACTTGTATGTGTGTGCTCACACATGCATGTATGCGCACGTGCATATGCCTGAGCTAAAAAGTGAGTCAAACTTAGTTTATGAATGCTTTTAATTTTCTATCTTTTTCTATTATAACTAGAGTCTTCCTAATGATGGTGTTGCCTCAAACAATCTTTTCTTTGTATTCTTTAATCAAAATATCATTATTATTATTATTATTATTATTATTATTATTATTATCATCATTGTTGTTGTTGCAAATGTCACTAAGTAAACCAAATACATGATATAACTGATGAACCCCAGTCTGTAATATAGCTTCAATTCCTGATTGGAACTATTTCACATGTCTTCATCATTAATAACACCCTGAGGAGGGAAACAAGAAACTCACTGTTTGAATTAAAGAATCTTAGGGTTTCTTGTTACATGAGGAAACAGTACCACTACTACTACTACCACAATATTATGTTAGAATAGCAGTGACATTGCACTCAGTAGATCTCTATAGGTGTATAATTTAGAGGTTCTGGTGATAGGCTCCTGACTGTAAGGTCATGGGTTCAATTCCTAGATTTGGCAGCATATTGTGCCATTAAACCAAGCACTTAAATTTCTGGTTATTCAACTGTAAGCAAGAACCTGCATAGTTCTGATGCAGCTTTCTTTGCATCCAGCTGTTACATGCCCAATGTTCTGCTGGGTCAAGGTTAAGAGGATGGCAGGAGCATCTATGCTTGTGACAACATAGAGCCCTAAAAGAACTAGGGAAAAAGCATTGTACAAGCTACCAGATCACTCACTTGTGATGGATGGTTAAGTAAGCTTTAGACTTCTATATCAAAAACTTCAGTACCTCACCTCCATAGCCCAGACATTATAATTTAAATAGAAGTCATATAGAAGATGTCTTATCCAGTCAACTCTTTTTCCTCTCTAGGTATAAATACATTATCAAAAGTGTCTTTTCTTCATTAAAAGGTAGAGTATTTTTGAGGGAGATTTTACTGCTATTTTTAACAGGCTGACTTGTAAACGTGTTGATCCTCTGCGATAACAGCCAGAGATTAATTGTTCTAGTGAAAGCTATTCAGCTTCAGGTCAGCCTAGACTGAGCAGATCTTTGATAACAGGTGATCCAGCAATAATCACTTCATTCTTTGTACTTCCATTTTGAAAATGATAGGATGTAATACAACAAAGAATTGACTGCCACTTCTTGTCAGTTGTGTAACTACAAGGGTGCACTTTCATTAGTTCTAATAAAGGGAGTGGACAATGGTGGTGACCAATGATTAACCCTTTAGTATTTAGATTAATCTGTCAGATGTAATGTTTGCTTATTTATGTTGTTTTGAATTAACCATGCATTATCTTGTAGTTTAGAGATTTTGATGGTGTGATTGTTTAGTTTTAGATTGACATTGTAAGGATGAGGTGAGAGGCCAGATCTGGCCAACTTCAACATAAAACATGTCAAATATTTGGGCTGGATATGGCAGGTTTGAATGCTAAAGGATTAAGTGGGGCTACTCTTTTATATAAGAACTGATTTTCATGATGCATAGAAAGGATACATTTAGTCTTGATGGCTTTCAATGCTACCTTCTTTAACCAATTGCAGCTTAAAGGAAAACATCTTCCCTATGTTTACAACAATATATTTATATCTCTTGGTATCTAAATATATCATACACTCACCTTCTCTCTCTCTCTCAATCTCTCTTTCTCTCCATTAGCATATATTTTCTACCAGTTATTATCTTATCTATATCGGTATAGCTCGAGCTGATTAGTTCTATATGTAGGAGAATATACGAAAAAACAACAACAGACGAGGACAGGTGGTGTAAATAACAAAAGGATGTATTAGTATGACGCTCGGGAATACGGAAAGTCTTTGACGTTTCGAGCTACGCTCTTCAACAGAAAGAATACGGAGACAAGGAGAAAAACACGGAGAAATAAAATGAATAGTGTCCAGTCAATGGTCAATCATAATAATGGCTGATCATAACAATGGCTGATCATAACAATGGCTGACCGGAAGTTAGAAATTCTTTTTTCAGGAGAGCTAAGAAAAGGGGGAGATAACAAACGGTGATCGAAGAACGAGGGGCTGTGTGTGGGAGATAGAATGCTGGTGATTTTGACGTATGTAGTGTGAAAATGGGGAAGGGAGAAAGCGGTTGGTCAGTTGTAGTGTGTGCGAGGTGTGATGCGAGGGTATTGGTGTGGTGTGATGTGAGGGTACACACACACACACACACAGGTACATACATGCACACACACACATCACAATTCTTTTTTGTTCAATGCACCCATTTTTCCATGTTTCCATGAGTGAGACAGTGTATTTGCTGGAGGATTCCTTATGCAACTGGATGCCCTTCTTGTTCACTCATTTGTTTACAAAGACACATATCTACACACAGATGCATGCATGTACACACACAAATGCATGCGTGTGCAGACATACATGCACAGCAGAAGACGTGGAAGATGCATATTATAGTCACGGTTAATAACTACTTATTCAGTGGATCATAATCTCTCCACTTGCTTAGTGTTCACCAGTTATTGTTATGAACAGCTCTGCCCCAAAGTGATCACAATAGGCAGTTTCCACAGGGTTTGTGTGAATCTATTTTTCTCCATATGTATGCATAATCTCTCACTCTCTCTCTCTCTCTCTCTCTCTAAATATATATATATATATATATATATATATGTATATATATATATATATATATATATATATATATATATATATATATATATATATATAATTTAACTATTATACACACACATGCACACACACACACACACACACACACACACACACACACACACACACACACACACACACACACACACACACACACACACACACTTCTTTATGTATTGTCATTGTTTTATACCTCTATTTTGCCGTAAAGTTCAATCGATCAATCTGAGAGTCTATAAATGCTCCAAGTCTGACTGATTCACAATTCTTCAGCAGTGAAGAATTTCACAAAAGAATGGAGAAAGAAATCTCATTGATTCTTTGAAAAGATATTGAGAGCCAAAGGGAGATGCTATTTTTTTTTACTCCACAAACTTGTTGAAATATCACTCCAGAGAATGATCATGATATTTGAGGTAAGTAATGTGCATGTATGCACTCATACATACATTCTAAGTTAACTGATAATGAACAGGTTATATGTATAGTATGCATATATTGCATAATATATATATATATATATATATATATATATATATATATATATATATATATATATAGTTCATAATGGTACAAAAAACAAAAGACAAAGAAAGGTGAGAGAACAACAAATGGTGACGTTTCAAGCCTACCACTCTTCTATATAAAGCAATGGAAAGAGAAAACAGATGGAGAGAGGAAAGAAATGGGGAGAAAAAAAAAACAAGTCTGGATTAACAGTTGCACATGCTGGACATCATTATCATCATCATCATTTAATGTTTTCCATGCTGGCATGGGTTGGACAATCTGACAGGACTTGATAAGGCCAGGAGTTGCAACAGACTGTTTTGTGCAAGGTTTCTACAACTGGATGCGCTTCCTAATGCTAACCAAGTAACTAGCAAGGCAAAAAGCTCCTCAGCTGGGAGTAGTCATGGGGCAGGATATGGAAAAAATACTTTTAAATGAATGAACAATGTTTGCAATGATCTATGTATGTATATCCATCAATACACCCACACACAGAAACACATACATATACACACTTTATATATATATGAGATGTAAAAAACTGAAATATTGCCTATGGAATTTGAATGCTGCATCTGCTGTAAAGCTATACAAATATGCTAACTACCAAAGCATTGAGCAAAAGTAACAGCACAACTATTCTCATGATGTGAGAATTTGAGGAAGGCAGTGCTGGTTTCTGACGTCATCACCCACTCCTATTTTTTTCTATTGTATGCCAAAGATCAGAAAAAGATCTCAAAACATGTTCATGCCTGTAACATATTTCTGCTAGTGTTTCAATAGAGACACATGTAGTTTGGTGTTTGTCAATGTTTATGTTAATGATGAATATTTTTTTTAATATATTTTGATGTCTCACCAGTCATTAAGTAAGACTTTGGTTGCTCGGTAACCACAGTTATGAGCAGTAGTCCAACTTGCTTAAACAAGGGATTTCCAGCATTAACATCACTATCACTTAAACGTTCCCAGTACCAGCTACTGAGCTCTCAGCAGGTTGTTAGTGATTTGAGAATATTTTTATATAGAAACATGCATCTATAGGTAAATCTAAGCCAAGTTCTGAGTTCTGAATTATTTCCCTTCATAGGCAAGGTAGAACATATCTTTGGGTATCGCCTTTTCATAATGAAGAGCACAGAATTTTAAGGGTACAGTAAAACATGTTATCATTTGTCTAACTGTATTTCGAATCTGGGTCATGTTGGAGTGCACATAAATACACATACGTTCAAAAATACACAGACACACACATACACTCACACATATACATACACACAGATATACACATATATATTCATATGCATACACATATATGCATACAAACACTCAAACATTTATGCATACCTATCTACACTTACACCCTCACATTTACATACGCACAAATATATCAATTTAAAAAAATATATTACAGCAGATCTTTATGATTTAGCAATTTATTATCATCGTTATTATTAAGATGGTAAGCTGGCAAAATCACTACTAAGCATTTTGTCTGGCACCAGATAAAACGCTTAGTGAAATTTTATCCATTTTTACTTCTTGAGTTCAAATTTCACTGAGATCGACTTGGCCTTTCATCCTTTCGGGGTCAATGAAATAAGTACCAGTTGAACACTGAGGTTGAGGCTTTGTGCCTTTAGTAGAAAGTATTATTATTATTATTATCATTACTAAGATGTTGAGGTGCAGAATCGTTAGCACACTGAACAAAATACTGCTAAGTTTTTACATTCAGAGTTCCAAGTCTACCAAGGTTGATTTTGCTTTTCATCCTTTCAGGGTTGATAAAATAAGTACCAGTTGAGTATTGGGATCTATGTAATTGACTTCCCCTACCCATCAAATTTACAGGCCATGTGACAAAATAAGGATTATTGGCAAGCTGGCAGAATCATTAGTAGGCAGGATAAAATGCTTAGTGGCATTTCATCTATCTTTACATTCTGAATTTAAATTCCACTGAGGTCGGGTTAACCTTCCATCTTTTCAGGATAAATAAAATAAGTACCAGTTGAGCACTGAGGTTGATGTAATCGACTTACATCCCTCCCCTAAAATCGATGGTCTTGAGCCAAAATCATTATTATTATTATTATTATTACTAAGGTAGCGAGCTGGCAGAATCATAGGCACGCTAGACAAAATGCTTAGCAGTATTTCACCCAGTGCTACATTCTGAATTCAAATTCCGCCAAAGTTCCCTTTGCCTTTCATCCTTTTGGGGATGATAAATTAAGTACCAGTGAAACACTGGGGGGGGGGGGGGGTCGATGTAATGAACTAGTCCCCTCCCCAAAAATTTCAGACTTTGTGTCTTTAGTAGAAAGGATTATTATTATTATTATTATTATTATTATTATTATTATTATCAAAAAGCTGTCAAGTTATGCTTTAAAGTTCATCAATCCTTTAGAAAATCATAATTCAGCTTTTGATCAACTTTGGGAGCTCAATTTAAAAGTAACTGTCAAAAACTTAACATTTTAGAAAGATGATAACCATTTGAAAAGAGCAGGTCTGGGAATACTAGGGCCTAATATTTAATGTTGCTTTCTTTCTTTGTATTTTGTTTTCTTTATATATATTAACTATAATAGAAATTTAGAATTTTGTTTCATATGATGTTTTTAATATTCTGTTTTTGTTAATTCATTGATGCACAGTTTGCATTTTTTCCTTGGTAGATTATATAAAGCAGAATTAGGTTCTATGTGCCAGCTCATAGATAAAATGTTTAGACATGTTGAAACACATGTAAAACATGACTATTATATAAGCTTTTAAGACAAAAAGGGGGATGGCAAAATTTGCGAATCATAGGAACTAAGATAAAAAAAAATTATGTAATTGGATTATTGGAAATAATGTCAATGTCACTTGAATGCGCACTCCAGGAAATTTGGTTTGAAACTTAACAGAACTGACAGATCAAGATATGACATGCATATGATTCTTGTATGAAGAGCAATTTTTGACAAACATTCAAAAATCTGCAGAATGCTAAGAACACCTAATTCAACTGACTTGAAATGATACAGGAAAGTGTGCAAAATGAATGATAAAAGTATTCACAACACATACATAAGCCTTATTTTTGGCAGATTCTGCATGTATGTTAATAAATCCCACAACAAGGTTTAGATAAAGTACGACAATGGAACAGAACATTGCAGTAATTAAGAGGTTAGAGTTATAGAAAAAAAGAAAAGCACAAAAACTACTCCAATTTTAGCTAATTCAACATCGGATTAGTATATTAAAAAAAAAGATTAAATCGTAAAGCCTGTAGATAGGTAAGTATGCAATTTTCTAAAATACAAACGGACATTACCTGAACAAATTTAGAAACCATAAATGAATTTTATTTAAAAAGAAAGATAATATTTACTTTAAAATAACTTAAGTACTATCTTTTTAGACATCAAGTTAAACCTAAATCACCACTAAGCACTATCCTTAAAAAGGATACTCATCATCACCATTGTCGTTTAACGTCCGCTTTCCATGCTGGCATTGATTGACTAAATGATTAATCAAAGAATCAATTAGTTAATATGGCCAGTTTGATCAATCAATCAATCAACTAGGTTTGTCATAGATTTTTCAACATTATTCATGACTGACAGACTCCAAGCAGGGAAGGCATTTTATTGATGAAGTTGCAGATGATGACAAAAGAACTGTGATAAACTTAGCTGATTGATTGACCAAATGATTAATCAAAGAATCAATTAGTTAATTGGTTAAATGGTTAACTAGTTGACTACTACTAATAATAAAAGAAGTGAAATAGAACCAGTGCATGTGCTTGTTATTGGCATAATGATCTTCCTGAAATACAATAAAATATTGACTGTAAATACTACTTTATTCGGATCTTTTCAGGATTGAAAAGATCCAATGACTATCCCCATTTTGCAGTCCTGTTTTACTCTTATTTCACTATCAATAAAGTTCCTTTTAATTCTTTTAAACTTTACCAACAAACAAGTCTGTGAGTCAGCAGGCCAGAAATGACAGAGTGGGAATCGTTTGGTAAATAATTGGAACTGAGACCATGTGTTGAAACTGAAAAAATTACATCATGGAAGAATGATTTTAACCATTTCAATGCAAACAAAAAACTTTTGTTTATTTCTTAACAATGTAGACTATTATGAAGTATCATATGAAATCGTAATCTGGTTGCAGAAGTGTGACAAAACTTTTTGATACTTCATAATAGACCATACTATTAAGAAATACACAAGGAATGACTATAATAGTTTTTGTGCATTCTTAAATGGCTAAACTGCATCTTGCATAATGCAATCGAATCAGATATTAATTTGCTTGGAAACAATACTGTCATATCAAATTTAATCTGAATGGTGTGTGCGTGTGCATGTGTGTGTGCGTGTGTGTGTGTGTGTGTGTGTGTGTGTGTGTGTGTGTGTGTGTGTGTGTGTGTATGTGCATGTGCGTGTGTGCATGCAGGAATTGCATTTGGGAGATAGAGTTTTCCTGATCTAGATATTGGTTGGATTTGGCTGCTGGTAGATATCTGGTATCCTTATCGATCTAGCTAATGTTTTTGAATGGAATGATGTGCTTGTGACAGTGGTATTTCTTCTGCTTCCTTCTGTTTTAACAGAGTCAGTAGGTTGCTGGTGAGAAAATGTAGAAGCAGAAGGGTATGAAGAGTCAGTGAAGAGTTTACAGATATATCATCTTCACTACTTATCTCAGTTTCTTTCCTCCAGTTGAGAGAGAGAGGAAGAAAGTGAAAGAGAATGGGAGACAGAGAAGAGTAAGTGGAGAGCCACAAAAAGGAAGAAATTGGAATACTCCCTCTCACATAACCTCTCCACTGCAACCACTACTGCACTGCCTAGAGACTTTCCTTTAACTGTTTCTTGTTAACTTTCACCACCACCACCACCACCACTGCAGCCACCGCTGCCGCCATCAAAGTGCTTTTGCAATGTTCTGCTTGAAGATCATTTGAAAAAGAAGAATTACTGAAACATAAAATCTCTAGTGGCAGTGGTGGTGGAGGCAACGATGGAGTAGTAATGAAGATAAATGGAAACCACTCAAACCATCTTCCAGTTGTTGTTACCACCAGCACTGTGCAGTCAAGTGCATCTTACAAGATGCCTGTCGAAGCACTGATATGGATGTAACATGCTGGTACAAGTTGAACACCAAACTTCCTGTTGATGCTGTTGATGATAGTAAATGTTTGACTGCCTCTACCCATGTGTTTAGCTCCCTCAGTGTGTGTGTGTGTGTGTGTGTGTGTGTGTGTGTGTGTGTGTGCATTTCTGCATACCTGCATGTATGTTTATGTGTATCAATCCAGCTCAGCCTGCTAACCTATGTATGTATGTATACCTGTTTCTTTCTATATGCTTCTGTGTGTATGTGTGTGTGTGCATGTGTGCGTGTGCACATGCATGTGCACAGAATATGTGCAGCTGTGTATGTGAGCATGTGACTATGTATACATGTCTGCCCTGTCTGTATGTTTGTGAGCAAGCATGTGCATATCTGCCTATTTCAGGAGCTTACATTGATCAGGAACTATGTAATATGCTTAATCAATATACAAAAATTTAATATACAGATTTGATATTTATTGATCTGAAACTACATGAATGACAAGTCTGTGCTTTATTCTAAAATCTCTCAGCCCTCTCCTCAGTCATCGAAACAACACAGGGTTTACTTTTGTTAACATATCAAAATATTAAGTTCAAATCTCACTACAACCAAGATACATAACTTTTGCTTGCTCCAGTTTACTTCACTGACAAAAAGCAAGTTCAACACCTACAACAGTATGAAGGGTTGGCACTCCGTCGTTTACAACATTGAGGGTTCCAGTTGATCCGATCAACGGAACGGCCTGCTCGTGAAATTAACGTGCAAATGGCTGAGCACTCCACAGACAAGTGTACCCTTAACGTAGTTCCTGGGGATATTCAGCATGACATAGAGTGACAAGGCTGGCCCTTTGAAATACAGGTACAACAGAAACAAGAAGTAAGAGTGAGAGAAAGTTGTGGTGAAAGAGTACAGCAGGGTTTGCCACCCCTGCCGGAGCCTCGTGGAGCTTTAGGTGGTTTCGCTCAATAAACACTCATGACGCCCGGTCTGGGAATTGAAACCGCGATCCTATGACCTCGAGTCTGCTGCCCTAACCACTGGGCCATTGCGCCTCCACAGTATAAAGGGTATACAACTATTAAACAACTGTCCAACAGAAAAATCACCTCATCCAGACAAGCATAGAAAATGGATCTAGAAATGTGAGGAGCAAAGTATACTTGACAGTGAGCATGTACAGTCATGTTTGTATATTTATAAATTCACTACTAACACCATTTCTCTTAACATATGTTTAAGCTAAAATGTCTGTGAGTATGTTCTATGAAGTTGTCTGGAGTCATTAGTTGACCCATATGTATCTTTCTATGGATTAACAGTGGATTTGGCTTCTGTCACCTAAAGACTGTTCTATTTTGTCAAATTGTCAAGCCATCTAGCATTAGATGTTTATGTATTGAAAATCATATTGTCTTAAGACCACATGTTCAAATGATACTGCTAACAACAAATGTTTCCGTCATGGATAAAATACATAAATAACTACTAGCTTTAGTCTATCAGATTATAATGAAAGGCTAGCTATAAATGTGCAATTCTTCAAATTTTTAACAAAAATTTATTTAAAAATATAAATAAATATATATGCTTTTAAACGTGTAGAGATTTATAGACACATCACCACCATTAGTTTACTCCCCATAGAGCAGAAATGTATAACTTTCTACTTCTAAAGCTTCATTAATCATGATCTATGTATAAACTTCCAATATTTGCTGTCTCAATTATATATGATGCTAAGAACTGATGAACAAGAACTAGCATAAACCACTTATACCAAGTGTCTGGATTTAATTTCTAAGTGACTTTCAAATTATTTCTTACACTTTCTTCCTGTACATCCTAATTCAATATGCTCACATTCTTTTATGAATCCTAATTTCTAATTCCTGTTTTATATAAATGACATAAAAAGATATTTTTTTTAAATACACATTTCACACTTAAATCTGGAGAATTTTTAAAGAAAATCTCAAGAAAATTTCCAAGTGCAGACATGTTTATGTGGTTAAGGAGTTTGCTTCTCAGCCATGTAGTTTTGGGTTCAGTGCCATTGTAGTTCAGAGCCAAACAGTGCCTTGAGAGTGAATTTGGTGGAGAGAGAGAGAGAGAGAGAGAGAGAGAGAGGGAGAGAGAGAGAGAGAGAGAGAAAGAAAGAGAGAGAGAGAGAGAGAGAGAGTATTCACTTTTGTCACTTTGCTTGCAAAAGTACTGAGCTACAAATGATGAAATTTGTTGCCATTTCTATCAACAAAACCTCTGCTAACTTTTGAAAATGTACTAAATGAAAAAAAATCCTTTGAAAAACCATGTAAGGGTTAGTGACAGGAAGGGCATATTGTATAACAATAACTAAATAATTTATATTTGTCTAATTCACACCAGCATGGAAAAATGGAAGTAAGATGAACGTCTTGGATCGTGAAAATGGAAATTTGATAATATACATAAGAATAATTATAATTTGGGATTCTGTCCCTTGTCACAGATTAATGCTATAAGCATCACCAATATACAATACACACAGACAGATGCATTACGTGACACCTTGGGTAAGTGTCTTCTACTATAGCCCAGAGCTGACCAAAGCCTTGCGAGCTGATTTGTTAGAAGAAACTGAAAAAAGTTTGTCGTGTGTGCATTTGTATCTCCTAGTCTTGATATCGCATGATAGTTATAAATGAGTGTGTATATATACATGTGTATATATACATATATTTACACTTGTTTATATGAGAGGGAATCCTTGTCAAGACAAATATTTGTGGTTTTCGATCCGAACCCTGAAACAGCAACTGTATTCATTCCACTACTCACATACTGGTTATCTCCATTGAATATTTTAATGCAAATGCAACTACAACAAACTGCAATCAGTGAATGAAAATAATTGGGAATACTAAGAACTTTTTACCTCGTAACTCAGTCAGAAGCTCAAATCGGAACCTATTCTTAATTATTTAAACAGAACAAGATGACAATCAAAATTGAAGGTTGGTCACCCTTGTGACAAGTTAATATTAGTTTTGTGATAGAGTGGCAGTAACAATAGTGGTGATGATGGTAGAGGTTGTGGTCTGGGGTGCAAGCAGTGACGATTTTGCAGGTTATTGTAGACAGGATCAAAGGTTGTGTTACTAATGGTAGACAAACTTGTGGATTGTAGAAGTTGCAATAATGATAGTGGAGGTAGTGATGTCTGAAAATTGTTAATGATGAATTGGGGGGGGGGGGGGGGGGGGGGTGAAAAAAAAATTTACCCTTAGTTGCAGATGAGTTATGACCTGGTAGCTAGTACTTGTTTTCATGTGTTGTTTTAGATGCCTCTGTACTTGCAAGGCACTCTCTCAGCGATAATAATTATGTTTATTATAGTAAATAATGAAAATACCAAATTGATAGTGTTACAGCCAGATCTAACATTTAAAATGACAGCTGGAATGCATACCCACCTCCCCACCATCATGCTATGACCAAAAAATAATAAATTATTTTGATTGGTCATTTTTAGTACAATGGAATAAATAATATCACATGCTACAGTATACTGTTAGGTTTTAATTGTACTAGTATAATGAAATAATAATAAACAGAACTAATACTAAATGAGTGAAAAGTACTTGCAATTGGACAGAACGGAGGAAACTACATGAGCAACAGTCATTTATTACTACAAAAGCATGAGGAATATTCCAAAACAGCTATTCCAGGAACAAGGATTTGGAATTCAAGCTCCAGACAGTGGAGTTACAGAAATCTGACAACTGTAATTCCATAAAAATATTTTACAAAGTACTTCGGTCTAGCTGAAAATTTGTTAAACCAGTAAGAATAATTCTTTTATTCTTTTATTTGTTTCAGTCATCTGACTGCAGCCATGCTGGAGCACTGCCTTTAGTCGAACAAATCGCCCCCAGGATTTATTCATTGTAAGCCTAGTACTTATTCTATCAGTCTCATTTGCTGAACCACTAAGTTACGAGGATGTAAACACACCAATATTGGTTGTCAAGCGATGATGGAGGGGACAAACACAGACACAAACATATACATAAACATATACATATATACACATATATATATATGACGGGCTTCTTTCCATTTCTGTCAACCAAATCCACTCACAAGGCTTTGGTCGGCCCGAGGATATAATAGAAGACACTTTCCCAAGGTGCCACGCAATGGAACTGAACCTGGGACCATGTGGCTGGTAAGCAAGCTACTTACTACACAGCCACTCCTGTGCCTATGATAATTTTTTTTTTTTTTTTCTAGATGATATCAATGTTGTTTAGCTGTAGGTTAGTATTAGTCCAGTAAACCTATGATTAAAGATTTCCAAGTTGTGGCTATCCTGTTAATTTTCCAGGACCACAGTAGCTAACACGTACCCTTGTTGACAACACCAATTTTCCTGAAATCAGTTTATCCTATTGAATAAATTTCAGTCTATTATTTCTATGTATTGCATCAACCACAAAAAATCAAGTCAAGTAGGATTTGAAATGAGACCACCATACTGTTCAGCATCACACCTGGTCCACTATTTTAAATATTAGCACCATTGGAAATATTAACTTGCATGATGATGTTATTCCAGGAAGCATAAATTAAGGTATCTTTAATGTATATATACTTAAGGTGTATTATGTATTTGGCTTAGTAAATCTTACCCCAATAATCATGACTGGGTATCAAAAACATTAAAGCATTGGTTGATGTATTGTAATAAAGCCATGTGTGCTGGTATGATGTACAATGTAAGAGAAATAGGCAAAATAGACTAGGGGATAAAAGGACATTACAAGATTCATGCTGTGCAAAGACAAAGTAGGCTTGCAAACAAGTAAGGGATCAATATTGCAGAGTTATGCTGACCTGCTAATCCATTCAACACAAAACATCATGAAACAACTAACATTGTCATTATGAAAGTAATAACGACACAATGTTCATTTAAAAGGATAAAAATAAGAATTAATTATCAGACAATGTTACAAACAAAAGGAAAATAATATTCCCCCATGAAGTACAAAATATTAACATATTTTTATGATGATGATAGAAGACAATATAATAATCATTTCTATTACCCCAGTGAGAATTGAACAAAAAATGTAAAAGAACAATACATAAGACAGTTCGTGCAGCCCACTACCAATTGTGTCACATAATTATAATAAGTATAACAAAGTCAAATTGTTTAAAAGAAAAAGGCAGAAATAACTTTATTAACTAATAAAGCAATTTTTAAATGTGAGAACAAAAGATGGAAATAAAATGTACAAAAGAGACAAAAAAATCCAGAATGAAAGAAAAAGTAATTCCACCACCCAACATAATTAATTGAACATTTTAAGGCTCCAAGACAGATGAGAGAATGTTAGATTCACACAAAGCAATAGGGACACAACATACTAATCTAGTCTTGTTAGAGAAAAGCCTAAATGTATGAGTATATACATTAATGAATATATGTAAGCATACATGTAAATATGAACACTAACATGTACATATGAAAGGATGTATTTGTGTGTGTATGAATGAGTGTGTAGCATGGAAAAACAGTTATATACAGCTGTTTTCCCATGTGGTTCCCAAACCTTTCCAGGCTGCTGCCCCCTTGACACCCAGGCCATATTCCTAGCGCTCCCACCCCCAACTAACAAGCATAGACCTCTATCTGAAGCAAATTCAAAGCAATTGTATCTTACAAATAAAACTTAACCCAATGAACCCATTAGTTTGTTGTTTTTACATGAATCACCACCCTATTATTGCCCCAATTTTTACATAAACCGCTACCCCATTATTGCCCCGCTTTTCTTCAACACTTCCTTGGAATTTTCCACCATACCCAGGGAACCACTGGGCTGGACTAATAACACTACTCATTGTGGTCATTTGATATTTCCTGCACACTGACAGCGCAAAAATCAGCCAGCTCAGTTACTGTATAGGCCATACTATTTTTGCCATGGTTTCTTAGAGATGGTTACCCTTTCCATTATTAACCCCTTTACATGGTGAAGGAAGTAAAGCATTTTACTATGCACTACTAACACTAGAGATGTATTCCTTATGCTACATCACCTCCAATTGTTACAATGCAAACACTTGCTCACAAATAGATGGCCATATCCAAAATTTAGTTATAACTGTCTCAGTTTACTATAACATCTTTAGGATATGCATTCATTACAATTTTCTATTTGTTTTCCATCATTAATATGAAACCAAGATCCTATAAAAAAATTTAAAACAATTACAAAAAAAAAAGTCCTACATCAGCTGATGTCTCACATATGCAAAGCTTCCAGTGCTGACCCAGTGCATACAGAATCCTCTCCTGTGGGCTATTATTAATCAATATTACAACAGACAGAATGAATCCAGTTGTCAGTAGAGTTCAGAGAGGCTTATCATACAATACTTTCTTCTTACAAAGATCGGAAGATCTTTGCAATTCTCACTGTGAGCTGCAACAGAGTACAGTTTCAAAGTTGAGAGTGAAAAGCTAAAAGCTAATTTTTATATTCTTCCCAATAAAATCTATATCACCTTAGGATATCTACTGATATCCTTGAAAATGAAGAAATCCTATAGAAAGAGGTAAACGATGAGAGACAATGTATGTATACAGCTGAAGTGTACAACCCTAGTACCACCTATATCAGAAGATAATTTTGTACAATTGTTTATTACCCACATTATAGTATCATATCAAAAAAGTGCCTCTTTTTAGATGTCTGCATGGATTAGAGTTGCCTATGTTAAACCTTATCCAAATTATTTACAATAAGGACTTATATAACAAAATAATATTGGACCGAGATGAATCATCGGTTGTGTTTCTTCTCAGTGGTAATACTATTACAATGTCTTATTTATATTCATTTCTGACAAGGATTTCTTTTATTTCAAATGTGTTCAAAACATTGCACCTGGCTTAAATATATTTCTGGGAAAATTCACAACATAGCTAAACATTCAGTGCCTCCACACTGTCTTCTTGACATTTGCTGCACTAACTCCTACCCTTGTAGCTCACAACACCCCTGAGGAGATGGGTGCTATAGACAAAATTTAAGAACTACTAACCTAGGGCATAAGTGAGCTCTGGAAAGCATTGACCTCTCTGAGATGACTGTCCCTTTTCCTTTATTTATAGTGTCAAGACTATTTAGTTATATTTAAATACTAACATTTATGATTGTTTCTGTAACAACTATACATATTGGCATATGAGGCAGCATGTTTTGTTTGACTTTAACCCTTTAGCATTTAATCTGACCATATTCAGCTCAAATATTCTATCTGCTTTGTGTTAAAAACTGACCAGATCCAACCTCTCATACCTACTCTACAATGTTATTCTATAAATATACATGCACACCATTGAAGTTTTGAAGCTACAAAATAATGCATGATTAATTTAAAATAATGTGAATAAATAAGCAATACATTTGACAATACAATCTGAATGCTAAAGGGTTAAAAATCAGTCCAGGACAGGAGTCAATAAAATCAATTGTTTCTTCCCATAAATATTTGTAAACTTCATCCAATCATTACAAAGAAATTATGTTTATTGTAGTAAACTGATTTTATTACTAGGTGTAGGCATGGCACTGTAATTAGGAAGTCCACTCTGAAATCATGTAGTTTCAGGTTCAAACCTGTTGCATGTCACCTTAGACAAGTGTCTTTTGCTATAGCCCAAGGCAACCAATACTTTGTGAGTTGAATAGGTAGAGGGAGATAGTTTGGAAGTCTGTTGAGTGTGTGTGTATGTGCATGTATGTGTACATGTGCATATGTACATGACTATTAGCTTTGCTCGACCATGGTTTTGCATGTCAACAAAGAATGGAAACATCATATTACCACTTTGCTCAAATGCTTACAAGTGAAGTGGCAATATAATGTTGGCATTTTTTTTTTTTTTTACATTATGACCAGTGACTCTGCTTTTAAAGATCAGTGAAATAAAAAAAAAAACCTTACATAAAAAACCACAAGGAAACTACATACAAAATGCTGCTTCAAATAAATCCTCATCCAACCCATACTAGTATTGCAAAATAGTTGTTAAACTAATAACAGTAGTTTTTGGTATATCAGTGGACTCTCGGCAAATTGTATTCTAACAATTTTTAAGAGAAAGGAACTACATTACTGACTCTTATAACAAAAGCCCTTATGGAAATCATAAACACATTAACCCTTCAGCATTCAGATTATTCTGTTAAATGTAATGCTTCTTTATTCACATTGTTTTGAATTAATCACGCATTATCTCATAGCTTTGAGATTTTGATGATGTGATTGCTTATTTTTAGAATGACATTGTAGGATAGTTGTGAGAGATCAGATCTGGATGATTTGAACATCAAAAAGGTAGTATATTTGAGCTGGATATGGCAAGTTTAAATGCTAAAGGGTTGATCTTCTTCCCATATCTTCACATATGTAAATTAATGGGTATATAATGCACACCTTTTACATGAATGTTGTTGGGAAAACCATAAAGGTTATAACTCTGACAGCATTAAGTAAGATGTTCATTATAATAATATTGATGGTAATTCATAGAGAAAGCACATACAATGCATCTTTCAACAACATGTGATACCTACATATGACCTTAGAACAAGCAGAACAAAGAAGACATTTTTGTTTTGTTTTGAAGTAAGGATGAGGATATTGTGGTTCAATGGACACCATTAAAGAGAGAAAAGTATAAAAGAAAACACATACACACACTTTAGATATATAGTATATAATTACAATTCTAATTTTATATATATATATACATAGAATGCAAGATAACTAAGTATCTCCTTCACAACAAATTTAGCCCTTAAAACCAAGCATAAAGCTGCCTTTTCTCCCCACTATACTCACTCAAATGAGAGTGGTGGGTGTTAGTTTCAAAAAATATATGGTGAATTCGTTAAACTTACTATTATGGAAAAAGAATCCAGTACACTCTGTAAAGTAGTTGATGTAAGGGAGGGCATCAAGTTGTAGAAATCATGCCAAAACAGTCTTCTATCACATTGAACCATCCAACCTATCCCAGTATGGAATATAGGTGTTAAAGATATAATGTGTGTGTGTGTGTGTGTGTGTGAAGAGAGAGAGAGAGAGAGAGAGAGTGAAAGAGAGAAAGATAGAGAAGATAAAGTGGATTAAAATCCAAGCTATATCCTCAGGAAGCATTTCTGTGAATACCAGCTATCAATTGTATATCCATAGAAGGTTTATTTTTCAGAAGAAAACTTTTCGTAGTAACTGAAATTCCAGGTCAGGTAGATTATTCGCGGAGTACAAATACATTAAGTCAAAGACTTGAATTTATGGTATTATCGTTAATTCTGTAGTTACAATTGTTTTAATACACCATGGGAGATTTATTTCATGGAGATAAATATTAATATAAAACATGAATATATTAGTCCCCTTAATGAAATATAAAAATATAAATATGATGATATTTCAAGTGTTCGATGTACTGTTTTTGGGATTTAGTGTAAAGAAAGGCACATAAGTGCTTAGAAAAATATATATAATTATAATATAATGAATTCATTACATTCATATAAGTATTGATATTTATTTTTTATGAAATGGATTTCCAATGTTGTATCAGATCAATGTAATGTAACTATTGAATTAAAAATAATGTCATAAATTCCAGTTTTGGTTTTATATATATATATATATATATATATATATATATATATATATATATATATATATATGTACATATATATACATATTAGTTCATGCAAAATCTAAATGTAGCTGAAGGAAAGTTTAGAATAAAATCTTAAAAGCCTGATTAACTTCAAAATCTCAACTTACAATTGGGATTCAGAGCATCATAAGATACCTGGAAGGGAATGGAACAGCTTTCATTAAGAAACAATAATGGTAATTCCAGACAGGTATGATTTCTGCAACCGGAATTTTAGCTTGAAAAGATAATGGGTAAGGGGAATGAAATAACATGAATTAAGTTAAGATAAATGAGAAATGCAGAGAAGAAAGAGAAAAGGCAAGAGAAAGTGAATGGGGATGAAGGCACATTGAGAGCCATAGAAAAAAGAGGAGTATAAGAGAAGAAAGGGGAGATAAAGAGGAGATCTAAAGATGGAGTTAGTGAGAAGAGAAAGGGAGAAGAGGGAGGAAGAAAGTGAGAGTAGGAATTAATTTTTACTCTCTCTTACAGAGTGAAGAAGGAGCAAGGCAAAGGGAGAAAGAGCAAGTGTGACAGGAAGAGACGTAGTCAAATCAAGAGAGAGAGAGAGAGAGAGAGAGCAACAAAGGGAGAGTGAGAGACGAGTCAAAGAAAAGCAAGAAGGGGTATGGAACTGACTGAGTAAGAGAGGAGGGAAATATGACAGAGAGATAATGTAAGAGTGACAGAAAGAGTGTGGAAAAGGGGGCGCAGAATAAGTGGAAGAATGGCCTTGTGGAGTAGGTGGTAGTAATTCAGATTCCAGAGTTGTTTAGGACTAGATCTGTCCTAGTCATGCAGATCTATGATCAAAAGTGTCCTAATCAGGACCATCTCATTTTTTGTCCAGACATAGCATGTTTGGGTACATTATCCAATGTGTTCCTCTAAATGAGTGACCATTTAAAAGCTCTCTCATTTGAGATTTTGCAGCAGCACTGTAGGTGGCTGATACTATAGATCATTCGTTTGTAGACATCGTGATGATGAAGATGATACATAGGTGAAAGAACGGTATAACAGATTAGATAGCTAGATTATAGCTCTGAATTCAGATCATGCCAAGGAATATTTGAAATGGTTAAATCCTGTATACATGCCTCTGTATTAAAGGTGCTTCAAAGAAATTCAGAATGGGGAAAACAAACAAGAAAACCAGGAGCAAAATAGATAAAAACTAGAATAGTAAAAAAAAACAAAAAAAAAAACAACAACAAAGAAAGTAGGGTAGAAATAAACAAAGATGAATAAAGACCATAGGAGACAAAATAAAAACAGGTAGAGCAAACAAAATACAAAAATATGATAGTATCTATGTAATATTTCATATTTGGGCATCTTTCCATAAGATACTTTTTTTTTTCCATTTTAAGATGGAAATTACAACTTCAGAGAAAGTGGGGGAAAAAAAATGAAACAAAAAAGCCAACTTTATAATAACTATCAATGCAACCTTCACCGCCATTAATATCCTGCAAAATGTCAATGGAAGGTCGTGGACAATGACCCTTTACCTTAACTAAAAGAAGGTGGGGGGAACAAGAAAAAATCACTAGCTCACATATATACAAGAATACATTTTAAGCACATTTCTTTTGTGGCTTTTGCATATATGAAAATTTTGTCTTCTTATTTATTGAAGGAGAGAGAATAAGTAATAAGAAAGAAGAGATGATGGCTGTTGATCATAAGGGATCATGTCTACTACCATGGACTTTTCAAGTTATTTCCATCAGATGAATAATTATTGAACACTCTTTACTTTTCTCTTTCGTTTTCTTTTTAATGGGTGGATAGGGCGTTCAAAAGTTGAATAGAGATCAAGAAGCATGACTGTGCATATGCACGTGCATGCATGTGTGTGCTAGAAAGAAACATAGGTAGGTGTTTTTTTTCACACTGGTAAGGGTTAGATACCACATACAAACATCATGCTGCCTTCCTATCTTGCTGAAATATAAAATACAGTTTGTTTATGCATACAGTGATAATGACATCAAAACCAATAGTTGACCAAGAAGTGGCACCATAGCAGAAACCCCAGCCATTTGTAATTGTAAGTATATATATACACACTTTCATATATATATATTATAAGGCATGAATTCCATATCTAAAATATCTTAAGCACAAGTGGAAAGAAAATATGCAATGGAGGATTAAAAAGAAAAAGGAGAAATAAATGGAAAATATATTGTAAAAAATAAATATTCCCATTCTATGAGCATAAAAGTGTGGCTATTTATTAAAATCAGCTTTGGAAAAAGAAAAAAGCAGGGTTGTGATTTGTAGCAGGGAAATTGGTTACCTGCCCTTTTTTTTCTCCTTTCTTTTTCAGTATAAAAACTATCAAAGTGAGCTAATTTGAAATTGTCTTTTTGAAATTCATATGGAAATAGAAGACATACATTGTGGGAGAAAACATGTTCGTTTGATTAGTTTTATTTCAAGATTTCTTGCTAAAAGAGAAAGAGCCACTTTCTAAACAAGATTCAAGGCACCTTCATTGGAATTTCAACAATATTAACAGGGTATATGCAAGTGTGTATGTGTGCAATATTTGGAGTCTATGCATTTGTAGATTTTTAAGTTTTGTTTTATGTATCTTTTCTCAGGCATATAGCTGTATGTTAAGACATGTGCATATATACTCAAATGCTAAACTTCTGGAAAGTTTTACAAATTTTTACAGTTCCATTGATGGCTTGAATCTGTAACCTTTGAGCTAGCTTTCTCCTTTCTGGTATATAAAATCAGAAAATTACTGTCAAATAACTTAACATTTTGAACCCTGGCCTCCTTCGCACTGTTTGTCTTTGTGCTTGAGTTTGCTTTATCAAAGCTGCCCTGAAGTTAAACATTAGCAACAACCTAGATTTGACATCAAATATCAGAAAAGTAATTGGGAAATCCTAAAATTCAAAAGCTTCAAGAATTTAAAAAAACTATGCAAAGACTTCAAATCTGGAAATTTCATCAGAATAATAATTATAAAATTAAATAAGAACCTAACAAATTAATACCATGCTGACCCACTGCAAAATATTAAATACCAACAATACAGAATGCTAGCTGTTAAGCTATTACAGGGTTGTCAAACATGCATTGAGTACAATGAAAATTCATTTAGAAGCTGTGATGTCCCAAAAGAAGTATCCATTCTCATTTCCACTATCGCATTTATCATAAACTAAACATACAGAAAACAAATAAGAACTCTCTTACAACATCTATAGAAGATATTAGCTAAAATGATGAAAAATAATGCATACTAACAAGACAACAACATGTACAAAGAATGCATGATAAATCAAAAACGTTTTTGTGCACATCTTGTTTATTGTTTTCACCACAACAAACTATGAAATAATTTTTTTAAAAAGCACACTTCACATCATTGCAGGTTGCTCAATAAAATTTTTAAATGCTCAAAATGAAATACCTAGATATATGAAGGGGACAACAAGGTCTAAGGGTACACTCCTTCTCACTACTTGCTCAAAACCTCCAAACATCCACATGCAATTAAAACACTCTAGTACGCAATTACATTACTATCCTAAGAATGAACAATGTAGTCCTCTATCAATATAGAGATAAGGTATATCTGAATTACTGGATTTATGGATCACACCTAGTTGCTCAATTATCTATAAGCTACAGGCCAGTTCAACAGCAGCTGATCAGTGCTAAGCAAGAATATATCTCTCTCAAGAACAATGTCCAGAAGTACAAATATGGCTACAACCAAAATTTTCAATTTATATACATTCATGAAAAAAGAATTCAAAATCTTTTTACCTTTTACTGCAGCAATGAGTATCTCACTCATAGAACTCATTTCCTCCTACCTATTGTCATAACAAACTAAATTTAACAATATTCTATAAAAACAATATTCCATAATATTATATAAAGTATTAATATCCTGTTACAGTAACATACATTTCCCCTTTCTTCTTTTTTTTCTAATATTTCACATCTACCAAGCTAGGCTTTTATTATTCATTTTCATTTATGATGACACAAAAGCGTTTGGCTGTTGTGACCAGTACTGTAACAAAATTGTAAAAGAGAAATGACCAAAATTTTGTCACTTTTAGATATTAGTCAGAAGAACCAGTGTAGATATAGACAAAAGAAGATCTAAACTTACAGATTGTGTTTGATGTCGATAACTTACACATCAAGGATGAAATGACAACAGACTTAGATTTGAAATTATGATGACAGCCATGATTTATTGTGTATTTAACTCTAAAATTAAGTGCAGCAATAAATTTTTAACAGTTTCTAACCATGCTGAAACAAGAAATATTCAGTGACCAAATTGATAGGAAACTAGCTTGAAATTTAAGCTGGCCTCTTACCAACTGGTTTCAGACATAGAGCAGCAGCAAATATATAGATAGCAGCATCTGTCTTGTTAAGCTGCTATCAATGAATGTGTTAAGGGTCAGCAAGTACCATAATACTATTTGAGATCGAGGATAAAGCAAGATATGGAAGAAATAGAAGCTATTGATTAACTGAATAATATATTAATTTAAATACCTTGAATATAGCTGTCAAAACCAGCACAAGTTCAGTCAGTTGAAAATTGGGCTTTCAATCAATGAATCAGCTACTTATATAGATATATACTTCAGGTGACAAGCAACACAAATAATCTGAACATTCTTAAAAAGGCCAATATTTTAGTATATAATTCAGGGAATTCATACAGAGAAGCAAACTTTGTTTGCAACAGAGAATGTTAATACCATGGAATAATAACTAACAACAAGCAATGAAACAATCCAGGAAAGTAACCCATTCAGCCATGATGTTAACTCCTGACTCTTAAGCAGTTAATTCATTTTTTTTTTTTTCCCATTTTCTATCCATCTTTTATTGGTCATGCACATGGAAAGGTTTACACATTTTTCTGTAAACATGTATAACTTGTGTGCAGAGCCCCAATGGTCAGAATGCCAAATAAAGAACCCATAGATCACATTTTGCTACAGCATTGCACAGTATTTGGGTTCTAACCATTTAAGCAGAAAACAGATACCATAACTTTGTACAAATCACTGCTCTTGTAATAGATTACTATATACCAAGCATTGTATAAGCTAACAGTGCTGAGATCAAATGCTTCCAAAATATCAAAGATACACGAGATCTGCCAGACTGACTTTTCCAAGATACACTGTATTCTGACAGTCTTCAAGAGGTGGCCCTAAAATCCAATAGGTTATAATTTAATCACTAATGTATTTTGTTTAAACATGTGTAATTACAGATGCATGTCAGCTTTACTTCTTGTTCAACTATGAAGTGTTAATACTTATTTGAACCTTCTATAAAGGCATGCAATATATACTTAATGTAGGCTGTGATTCTGTAACTTTTTATAATGGTCAACCACTTACTTATTTAGGACTATTTTTTTACTTCCAAGAGGTAACCATAGTAATAATGTATCTTGCCCAAAAGGGATGTTTGAATTCAGTATCACAATGAAATGGTTAGTAAAAATGATGTCTTAAAGTTGTTGCATCCATCCTTTTCATGCAATCTTTGATTGATACAATCAGATCCAAGATAGTAGAAAATAAACTCTTCCAAAAGCTTGGATAATGCAGAAGAAGTAATAACAAAAAAAAAAGAAAACTTTAAAATCAAAAGAAAACAACATAGAAAAGATGTAGAGGGGAAACTGTTTTTAAGAGGAAATGTCTTAGGAATTTTTTTCCCCCTTCATCCAGTATACATTTATACTTTACAGCATGAAAAGTTCCATAGATTCCATTGAAAGTGTACAAAATGACAAAGTAAAAACCATAAATAGATAAAGATATAGCAGAACTGAGAAAAAAGCAGAGTATGAAAAGAGACAATAATAAGAAAAATACTTTTATCACCTTTCTGATTCGATACAGTGTTTCCGTAGCTACTTTAGGAATGTTGGAGAGAAGAAAGAGTCTAAAGCCAGTGTGCTTTTTATGGGAGGTATAGGAGAGATGTTGAAATGTTTTATGAGAATTATACATCAGATATCATATTAACTGAATTTTGTGTCATGTGACAGCTTCACAGATAGAGTATTTATTACAATTCTCATAATAATAACAATGTTTATCCAGGAAAAGAAAAGTTGTGAGACAAAACTCTTGCCACAAGTATTAGTAACATAAATTAAAACATTTCTAACTTAAAAACATTTCTCAAATACAGTCCTCCAACTCACCCCTACCACCAAAAAAAAAAGATAGGCATAGTTTTGTGGTTGCTTCCCAACCACATGGTTCTGGGTTCAATCCTACTGCACTGCACTTTGAGCTAGTGTCATCTAGTATAGCCTTGGGTGAACCAAAGCTTTGTGGGTAGATTTGGTTGACAGTCACTGAAAGAAGCCTGCCATATATATATATATATATATATATATATATGATGTGTGTATGTGTGTGTGTGTGTGGGGGGGTGTTTGTGCCTGTGTTTGCCTCTCCCTACCACCCCTTGACAACCAGTGTTGGTGTGTTTCTGTCCCTGTAACTTAGCAGTTCTGTCCTTGTAACTTAGCAGTTCTGTCCCTGTAACTTAGCAGTTCTGTCCCTGTAACTTAGCAGTTCAGCAAAACGAACTGACTGAATAAGTAACAGGCTTAAAAGAAAAAAGAACTGGGGTTGATTCATTCAATTGGCTAGAGTCTAATGACTGAAACAAGTATAAGACAAAAAATAGGAGAAAAAAGAGGACTCAGAGAAAGATAGCAAGTCCTGGAGAATTCAGGACATCAAAGACAAGATAACATAGAATAAAGATGTGGGGAAAAAAATATCATTTTGTTGCTTTGGAACTATATTTCAGTTAATTATAAGTATCATGACTGATTGGTTAAGAAGTTTGCTTCTCAACCTCATTGTTTTGGGTTTAATCTCATTATGTGACACCTTGAGCAAGTGTAGTTTACTATAGCTCCAAGCTGACAAAAGCCTTGTGAGAGTGGATTCAGTACACAAAAACTAAGAGAAGCCCATCATATATGTAAATAAGGGTGTGTGCATATGAGTGCATGTGTCTCCTTGTCTTGACATAGTGCAATAGTTGTAAACAAATGACACCATAATTCTTTGTTTCCAATCTTTCACGAAAACCTGTTGAGCTGTGGTGAAATACTACTTTGCTTGAATAAAAATGAGGGTGACAGAAAGGGCATCTAGCTGTAGAAAATCACTATCAATGAAATCCATGCACTCATGATGGTAACATTTGTGTTGAAAATAGAGTTTTGATGTTTTGTGAAAGCTATTCTCCATCATTGACATTTTTAATTTTGTTGTGTCTGGGGAGAGTCATTTTCAAAGTTTTTGGCGAAATTGGGATGATTTCAAAGTTTCTAACACCTCCTTCTCAATATAATACTGCATGTCTAATTGGCAGAGTCAGCAAAGCACTGGAAAAACACTTTGCGATATTTGTTCAGGCTCTTTGTGTTCTGAGTACAAATCCATCTGAGGTCAGCTTTCTCTTTTGTCCTTCCAAGATCAATAAAATAAAATGCTAGTCAAGTACTGGGGTCAATATAATCAACCATATTTCTCCTCACAAAGATCTGGCATTGGACTTTTGTTAAAAACAATTATCGTCACTATCATTATCATTATTGTTATTAGTATTAGCACAGTAAAGGTGGTGAGCTGGCAGAATTGTTAGCATATCGGGTGAAAAGCTTAGCGACATTTCTGTCCTTACATTCTGAGTTCAAATTCTGCTGGGGATGACTTTGCCTTTCATCCTTTCAGGGTCAATAAAATAAGTACCAGTTGAGTACTGGGGTTGATGTAATCGACTAGTCCTCTCCCCCAAAATTTTGGGACTTGTGCCTATAGTAGAAAAGATTATTATTAGCACAGTAAAGTAGCAGAAATGTAGTGCTGGACTAAATGTTTTACACTCTACAGAATAATAAAAAAATCAGGTGCAACAATGATCTTAATGGTGATGAACTAAGGATGATTTACAGATTATATTAGCTGAAAATTTTGTTAAATTACATACCTACTATATATATATATATATATATATATATATATATATATATATATATATATATATATATATATATATATATTGTAATGCTATTTTTTCATCAATGATTTTCTTTACAACAAACTATGATAATGAGGAGGAGGTGGCGGTGACAAAGAAGAAATTGCATTGGGAAAAAAGGAAAGGTAGAAAGCAACTGCTCAATTAAAACGATTGTGTAGTGCAATTAAAGAAGTAGGCAATTAAGATGATAAAATCTCAAAGAAAAGGCTAGAGAAATCAGTTATTTAATATAGCAAGCGGTTGTGAAAATACTTTCCACACACACACACACACACACACACACACACACACACACACACACAATTAAGAAAATCACTACTAGAGATGACTGGAAAGCAAGAAAGGTATGATAGAAAATTAAAATCTAATTAACATGGAATTCAAGATTCAATTCCATGAGTCACCAGAATGGGGAGTGGCAGAATTAGTTGAATCACCTAAATTACAGACACCTGCATAGAGAAAAGAAAGATAGGACAAGATTTTAAGTTAAAACACACTTAAATACAGCAAACAATTTTATCAGGCTTTCTGCTATGGTGATTTCCACAGGCAAAATTCTAATCATAGACAATCATGATTTTTCCTATTGACATGAAAAACTTAAAGGAGGGTAACAGTTGATAACATCAGCCTTACTACATAAGTAGTATTTAGTCTGTTGACTATATAGAGATCAAAAGCATAGCCAACTTCAGAAAGATTTAAACTGAAGGAAAAAAAACTAAATAAGTCATTTCGTCCAACACTACATTTCTGCTATTCCACAGTTTAAATAAAAGTAAAATAATAATAACAATAATAATAATAATAATAATAATAATAATAATCTTGATATGAGATTACTATGTCATGCACATATAGTTGTGATGCATGTGCCTAGTGTACCCTTATCAGACAGGTAGTCATGGTGGGTATATTGCTGGTTTGATATATATTTATGGTGGGAGATTGCAGATTTATTTAACTGCAGTCTACAGCTATCTTGCTGACTGTTAGTGAAAGAATGCTGATGATTTGAAAGAAATTAATTGCCCATTAACACTCACTATTCCAAAACAAACATAACGTGATAACTTCTAAATTATCTCTTATCTGTTACTTGTTTCAGTGATTAAACTGTGGTCATGCTGGGGCACCACCTTGAAGAGTTTTAGTTGAATGAGTCGACCCCAGTATATTTTCTTTTTTAAGCCTGATACTTATTCTATCGGTTTCTTTCGCCAAACTAGTAAGTTATGGAGATACAAACACACTAACACTAGTTGTCAAGCAGTGATGGTGGAACAAACACAGACTCAAAGACACACACACATGCATGTATGTACAATGGGCTTATTTCTATCAAATCTCCTCACAAGGCTTCTGTCAACCTGAGGCTATAGTTAGGATACTCACATAGACATGAAATATATCTCAAAAATGATAGACCAATCAAGAAGATCAAAAGAGTGTAGTTCAGCATTGTTTCACAGACCTTATATGTTCTCCGCAACAACTCTCTTTATCAATTGCTTACACAGGACTGAGATATCAGATTAAGAAAGGAGGAGAAATGACATTGTGTGATGTGATGTCTTGGCATAATTAAGAAACAAAATGGAGTCAGGCACACACTGCTATAATAGTAATAGGATTTGCTATAGATATGAATAGCCACAAGAGAGAAGATTGGATAGATAGGATAAAGTGAGCATATACTGTAATCACAAGCTGGATAAGAGTAAAAGAGTCCAGTGGATATGATATAAAAGAAGGTATATTAATTATTAAGTATGATTTCACTGCAATGTGCGGTGAAGTGGAACTTTTGAGTAGATAGCTTTTCAAATATCTATTGGACATGATAGAAAGAGCAGTCATATGAGACTTTATGGTGCAGTAATTGATGCAAGCAGAAGAAATACAGGAATTAACCACTTATTGTGCACATGTTGTGTGCATCCATTTATATTTGCATATGTACGTGTGCGCTCGGAGTCAAGTAGAGTAACAGCAAAGATTTGGTTTATACTGTAACCATATGTATTGAATAAAAAGCTCAATGTTATTATTTGAAGCAATAAAGATTAAATATCAATGAAGATCAAATAGATTGATGAGATAATCAATTTAATACTGTCTAAAGAGAGAAGATAGTTAAGATCACATATCTGTGCCTAAGAGATTTGGGAAGTGGTCAAGAAAAAACATCTAAAGAAAATGTTCATAATTTCTAAATTAAAAGGATGAGAGTGACAGTAGTGAGTAATAGCTAATCTACAGAGGCTGAGATGGTCAATATTAAGTGCCAGTAATTCTAAACTGAAACTGACCATCTCAAGGTGATGGTCAGTATTATAAACTGGTCATCAAAAACCACTAGGTTGTGATATTAGATATTGATCAACATCAATAAGATGGTTGATAGTGAACACTAGCATGTTAACACAAGTGAAAGAGTTGCCAAGATGACCAAGGGGTATTATAAAGCAACATTGGTAATCCTAAGTTCAAATTATCAATGTAATGCAATAGCAAACCTTGGAGAAATAATAAATATAATCTCACAGGTAAAAATATTTATGTAATGCAAGGAAACATGAACTAAATGTTTTTGCTTTTTTCAAAATTTTTTTAATTAATAAAACTAGTTTGATTTTATAGTTTTTAACTCTAGAAAGTATTGCAACATAACCCCAAATTGGGTTAACAAAACCTTTCCTACAAATTTTGATTTGTTGTTTCCTTACACAATACACTATTTTAGATATTGACTATTATTGTGATACACAATCTAGAAAGGAAAATGTGTCTTGACCATCAAATCTGAATGTGGAAAAGAGGAATCCAGCTGTGTCTGAGAATACACAAATTGTGTGTGTGTGTGTGGTGTGTGTGGTATGTGTGTGCATGCGTGTTTTCTCAGATTTGCAGCCTAAATTGATCCATGTGGGAAAACAAGTTTTAGAAAAAAGAAAAATTTAAAAGGCCAGGAAAATTTTAAGACAGTTTTAGAAATGAAACTAAACAACACAAAAAACTATTACTTGTATATTCACTACTAGTACTTAATCACAAATGATAAAATTGAACATAACACACAGCATTCTGTTTTAAAATAAAAGTCCCAGGGAGTAACAATGAATTCTAAAACCAACACCCTATGTTTAGAGAAAGTTGTAGTATTTAGCGACTTAACTGTTATGAATATAAAGGACACAATAACTCATCTTTTGCATGATCATCACAGTTACTACAAATCCTAATGTTTTCAATTTCTAATAATCTTAATTTTCTTTATTTTTTATTATTATTGATTTGAACTGAAGAAGGGGATTGTCAAATGGATTCTAGTTGACAACTGAAGGAAAACATATGCAAGGAAGAAATTCCAGAGAGACAGCAGTTGATTCTATTTGATAACTGAAGGAAAACACATGCAAGGAAGGCATTCCAGAGAGCCAACAATTCTGAGAAAGAAAGAATGGGTGTAGTTATTAGTACAAGGCCTGGTGAGGAGATACGATATAGGTATTGAAAGGAAGAGAGAGAAAGTATGTTGGGAGTGCCAGAATGGAAGTGACAAAGGACTCGCCAGCACAAAGGAGAGGGGACCACTATAGTAGCAGCAAGAAAAGTAAAGAGAGAATCAGCACATCTATGGACCAGAGGTTGGTGTGTGTTGGTGACTGATTGCAAGCTTTTCTTTAAATATGGTCTAGGATGTCTCTGACTAGATGCCATTACAATAGCTTGGATTGAACCAAATCCTGTGAGTGAATTTGAGTAACCAGACACTGTGCTGAAGCCCATCTGTTGGGTTGTATCAGCAGTTCTACTTTGTCCCACAGTGTCAAACTGATTCTACTTATGAATTATTTTAAGGGTACATGTGTCTGTAGAACACTCTGCCATTTAATATTTTAATTCAATAGGAGGGTTATCCAGTTGATTGAACAAGTGAACATTCACATGTTGAAATAAAACAAGAAAGTCCATCATTGAGGAGACAAATTGAATTCTGTAGGAGGTTGCAGTTACTATAAAAAGTTATATGCTAATATATTCTTAGAGGATGGGAAATGAGCAAATGATTTCTGAGCATGGGAACATATCAGAATCATTTCTTTTTCTAATGACAATGAAAGATCTGTGGTTTGACCATGATGTTCACTTTCCACAGGGATTACTACAAAACAACAATAATAATAATAAATGTCCTGATGCAGTACTAGGCACTGGCTCTCATGGCTTCTGATCTTAACTGATTGGAAGTGTTCTCATGTACATTGTTTTGTCTTGGTATAAAAGATGGGCTACAGCAAATATTCTGCTCAATACCACAGATTTCTTTGTCAGTTGTTTGACCTTAACCAGTTGAGCATGTCCCTTAATGGCTGACGATATGTGCATCTCTGATCACAAGCAGAAGTAGTGGGGGAGCATCATAGTCATGTGTTGAGAGGAATTCGTTGGAGTTTGAACAAGTCACCTCCGGAAACATGGGTGTCTTGCTCAACATCCTTAAACAACCCTTATTCAAGGACTATTTGAGCGGGATGGGATACTCGACCTGAAGAAAATTCTAAATGGGCCCTACCTGCAAGGTCATGTGCTGTTTATCTTGATATGAGATCACTATGTTGTGCACATATGGTTGTGATGCATGTGCCTAATGTGCCCTTATCAGATTGGGGTAGTCATGATGGGTGTGCTGGGCTTCATATATTTTACTCCAGTGTCACTTAGATGGCAAGCACTGCTCTCTCACTCAATAATAATAATAATAATAATAATAATAATAATAAAAAGAACTACCTGTAAATTTTCTTTACATTTTTACTTAACTATTGTGTAGTACTTCATGTATATATGTGTGTGTGTGTACCATGCAGATATAGAGACAAAATGTATCTGTGTGTGCGTATGCACGTGAATGACATGATACCCGTTAACGATTGGAGAATATACTGATTGAAAGCGTAGATAACAATAGAAAAGAAGTTAATAGGCTCATAAATGTACTGTATTGACATGAAGCTCCAACATTTCTTTAGTAAAGAAGTAAAACTATGAAATTACTTAGCTTTCTTATGCTGATCAAAAAGTACTCAAACCAATTGTATAGACAACAGACAAGTCTGCTGCAGTTTACATCAACCAGTGATGTAAATGGAGCAGTTTTATCAAAATCACTTTAGATCATTACTTTAGATAGTAGTTCTTTCAGATAAATGTATTTAATTACTAATGTACTCCTCCAACTCAGTTTGAAAATATTATGACATTGATAAAATTGATGGCAATCTACCCAGAACTGAATCTGGAATAGTTGTTGGTCTATTAAAATAGTTTTGGCTGTCAGTGCTCTTTATTGCTTACTTACAGAATGTGTTGAACAGATGAGGAAAGCTTTCTATGTTGCTTAATTTTTCTTTATTATTATTTTTCAAATAAATAAATGACAGTTAGCAAAAGTACTGATCAAAACAACACAAGAGAACCATAGCTCTACGAAATTGAGTAACAATAATGGGTACAATTAGCAGGTAGATAGTGTTTAGTGTTTAGTGTTTGCATTCAAGTACATGACAGACTAAACGCAGTTATTCTCACCACAGTTGGCTGCTAGAAGACAGTCCCAATGCAAATGCCACTCATTCATAGACAAAACATAATTTCAGTGAATTAGAAATGAGTGGTTGTCACACAAATAAATCAATACTTGCTAATAACACAACTCAAGTCCTACTGTTCTGCAAATCAAAGTCACCAAATTAAACTTTTAGCCCTCCAATCTTCAAGTATTGAGTCAATGAAGAAACCTCTATGCAGCTGCTCAACCTGCTAGACATAATGGATAATTTTCCCTCAAATCACACACTACCATCTTTAAAAAGGATGTATTACATAATGTAGTCTTGTATCTAGATAAATCAACTAAACAGGGAAGAAAAAGCACATGGTAAACATGGCCTTGAAAGTGAATCCTACAAGAAGAGTCTCTAAGTCCATATGCCTGAAATGACTGTCCTATCCAAGGGTAAGATATGTAATATATCACAGACAGAGGGAAATTTTAAAAAGAGATGTATTGGCAAGCCAGATATCATTATCAGATCTAAATTATATTTCAGTGGTTAGGTGAGTTTATTTGACCAAATCTTCAGGTTAATTCCTTACATGTTTTCATCCTAGTCTGCAAAATATGGAGACACTGTGAACAACATGAACGAATACAACTTTCTTTGTGTGAAGTATACTAAACAAGAATACATAATCTAGTAAAGAGGAATCTAACATACAGATCCATTCAACTACTATGATTAATTAATAGGTGTGAAAAACAGCAATAAATACAGACTAACAAAATTGTAAGAATATCTTACTTTCCCAAAATAACTTCAAAATAGCACTTCAAAACACCCCCAAAAAAAGAAAAATAATTAAAGTTTCTATACCAACTATGTTCCAAGATTCTCATAGTAAAGCAAGTTTTTTTCCTCTCTCCCTTTCTTCTTGTCTACATCATATACAAATTGTCTGTATTCATGTAAACCCAAGACATGTTTGTCACTTAAAAACTTTTATTTGTTACAATGTTTTAACTATTTTTAAGTCTACTAAAAGTAAGATATGTTTTTAGTTATTTCTTTCTCAAGGAATGTTACTTGATTTTCATATCACAATAAACAAATGCCTTTCTGCACTACCAGTATCAATATGTAATTTAATCCATCTTTGAAATTTATCATTACAAGAAGTAACCACATGTATGAGCCTTTTCTTTCTTATTAAACATACTAACATAGATAAGATGTGCTTTTTGCTACAATGAAAGTAACCCATTTCAGAAAATAAACACTTGTGTTGTGAAAGAAAATCTCATAGTTATATAAAAGTGAAGGCATTCTGTCTTACAGGACAGATGCTCCAAACCGAAATTTACATAGATTAGAAATAAACCTTGATCCCACAACACAATCTCTCTTGTACAGATGCTACAATAAATACATCCAGTAGTTGGTGATAATTGAATATGAGAGAAAAATAAGAAAGACAGTGAAGTCACAGGATTCAAACCATAAAAATAGCATATAAAAAAAATGAAAATACTAAAATTTTCATTGGGACAAATTTTTAAAAAAATAAAATAAAATACACCAAATGTCATAAGAATATAAATAAGATGAAGTCAGATGACTTAGAATTTTGATAACCGAGTTGATCAAAAATTATTTATAAATCTAGTTCACACCTTACAGAAACTGTTTTTGTTAAAAAAAAAAATCAATCTTAATATAATCAAATGCAATTTTCCCAACATGTTTGAATATTTATAAAAGAAAAATTCTTCAATTGCTAAGATGCAATGCATGTGGAAATGAAAGAGAATGTTAAACTTCAATGTTCTACTTCAACGTCTTTTAAAAAAAAAAGTATGTGTTTCTTCAAATTCTCAAAATACTAACTGGAGAAGTCCTTGAGAGAAAATAAACTTGTATTTTCATTTTTAATTTGTTTTCCTTTTATCCTTATTATAACCTAGCTTCATGGTTATGTCATTTCAATATTGAAGTGCAATTACCTAATATACACAAATACCTGTTCATAAGATTGTGGACTTTCCAAATAGACAGAAGCTTCTTAATGCTAGAAATACTTTGACATGTGGGATATTTTTACAAGCTTCTTGAGTATATAGAAAGGAATTCACCAAATATGTAAAATGTGTTAATGCGAAAAGTGACTAATGGACGAAAAATAGTCGTTAGAAACCTGTACAGCCACAAAGAGCTCATTTACACCAACATGTATCACTAGCAGACAAAAAGCTGGAATTTCCATGTTTGTGCTTTGGATTTTGTGTCAATCTCCAAACTTCTTGCTTAAAAGGTACCTCTGCTGGTAAGGTCATACTCCCCATCACTCACAGAACAAAGTCATTTATAATGCAGTTGCACCAAAGCCCCTCTCAAGATGATGTAAACATCAAAACAAACAACCAAAATTCTGGTTTCCATGTCCATGGTTTATGAGCTTTGTCTCAGGCATTTGTGCTTGCTAGGAAGATGGGGAGTTTCAACACTGGTTTACGTAGTAAGTACAAGAGTTAGAATAAAAACACATGGGTCAAGGAAAGCATTTCGAGTCTGGATATAATGAGAGCAAGTGTGGTTTCAAAATTGTATTAAGGCATGTTACTGATATATTAGACGTTTATAAATTATGGAGAAGGATGCAAGCATTAATCCATGTATGAGATCCTAAAGGCAAAAACCTGAGAAAAATCTATAAATGTTAATGGATGTAGAGGCGAGACATTACAATCTTCTTGGCAAATATATATCCTGAATGAAGAAGGCTAGATAGATTCAAGCTAATATGCTACAAAATACTAAGGGAAACAAAGACCATCACAAAAGTTTGTTGAGTAAAATTAAACTTTGCACAGCCATAAATAACCTGAACAAATCTGTTCCTAACACTGTATCAAGAAAACAGACAAAACTAGTAAGTAAGCTAAATAAAGATAAATGGTAAAATTGCAAAAACAAAAAAAAAAAGAAAGAAAAAAAAAACAGACTTTCTTATACAAGAATGTTACCAGAAAATTTGTACAAATATTAAAGGGAATTGCTTTTGGCATGTATAGTGAAGCGTAAGCTTTATTTTGTTTACTTTCCAGTAGCTGAAGATAAAGAAAAAAATGGTTATGATGAAATGACATAAAGAGACAATGTTACAAAATGTTAGCTGAGTTAAATAACATTATCATAAAAATCACACTAATGGATACAAAAGTTCCTAAGATGGCACTGAAGACTGTACAAGTGTGTGAGTGAGCAACTTCTTTTGTACCAATAAGGAGAACATTGCTATAACCAATAGTACAGCGTGAAAGATTAACCAGTACATTTATCAGACAGATTATAGTTGAAGCGAAATAGCAACTACTTAATTTTGCTTGATATAGTAAAAAAATGAGAAAAGAGAGGAAAAGACACAAAATGTAGATAAAAGAACAAAACAAAATAAAAGGGTGTTGCTAAAAAAAGAAGGAAGATAAAAGCAATAAAAGAAAAGAAAGATGTAAAAGAAAAAGAAATGAAATTAAGAAAAGCAAAAGACAAACAGAAAGAAACAGGAGGAAAAAAAGAATAACTGTAAGTAAGAGGTCATAGAGTACAAAGCTTTGGATGAGCAACGAAAAAATGCCTTGTCCTGTATAGCTTATAATATCTAAAACTCAATATTGATTGCAGATGTACCATGGTTATAACTTGTCAAAACTAGAGGGCAGTTTCCCAGTTTGCCCAGCAAAGAACAGTGGATTAACTACATGATCTATGTGTGTGTGCATGTGTGTTTATATGAATACATATATATATATATATATATATATATATATATGTGAACACAAACATACACTAAAGTGCACATACGTGTACACAAACAGATGTAATATATCTATACACAGCTGGGTGTTAACTTCTTTCATTAAATATGTTGAGCATGTGATGAGAACTGTTCAGAATAATTAGCAAAATCCTACTTTAAATATTTAAATTCTATTACTTCACAGAGTTACTGTTCAGATCAGAGATAATGGTAATGTGGATATCAAATAGGTCTCCTCCAAATGAAGAAAAGGAAGCACATTTAGAAAAGGCATATCACAAGGAAAAAAAAAATCAAGAGCTTGTTTAATAATTTCATCCACCAACATTTGAAAACTTCTTTAGAATGAGCTAAAAAGGGACACTTTAGGTGATCACTATACTTGATATCTATGGCAACCAAACCTCCTTTAAACCACTCTACTCTCTAAAAGAAAAAAAAACTAGATGAAGTAGTCTGAGATACACTATTCTTGAGAAAGGTAGAGAATGATTAAGGTTGAAATGTTTCAATCATATGTCTGCATGATCAGAATTACCCTGGGATTAAACTACAACTTCCTCAGGATTATCCAAAAATATTCAAAGATCCTGAAGTTGGCTTACTTAATCCTTCTTGAGTTTGGGGAAAACATCAGGAATGATTTTATGAGTAGGACATACTGATGAAACAGCTTATCTTAGACATACACTACACACATAGTCAATAAATGCCTGACTTTAACAGGTCAAATCCTAACATGTAACACAGTGAAAAGACATACATATGCATACAGAGATAAACAAAGAAATGAGGAATTGCCTTTGATAGAACTACTGCTACAACTGCTACAAAATGACAAAGTGTCTTCATTTAAACAAATACCTGCTCAACAGTTGATGGCTTATATCAGGTCATTAAGAATGAAATGTCCGATTTTCTTATGCACAAAGTTTGACAGTTGTTAACTCTAATGTTTTATCCTGATAATTTTACAACATCAAAGAGTTACATCATCATCAATTTTTGAAATGGAATTCATGGTGTCTGATTATATTGTGAGTTTTCTCTTGTAAATCAATTTTTGTGAACCCATGGACAGATCAAATATTTCGTGTTGTTTATGAATATGAGTTCTGTCATGGAACCAATGCATCCCAGACAGCTTGAAACATCAGTGAGGTGTTTGGTGAAGATGTAGCGAATGAATGCATTGTACATTGATGGTTTGAGAAGTTCAGTCTGGTGACTTTACTCTTGAAAATCAGCCTACTT
>NC_142937.1:65620011-65740011 GCF_046866305.1 Octopus bimaculoides | reverse complement strand
GATATGCATGCCTTTTTCTCAAGAGAATTATCATTTCAAGAGAAGCAATTCAAACTGGAAATCAAAAGAAAATCTTAGCTGAGTCACCTAAAACTGAGTCATTAGCTGAGTCATTCTACAATTACAAAAATTCACTTACAAAAAGGAAAAAGAAAAATGGTAAGAGAAAGGAACAATATTGCAACTGGTGAAGGGAAATAAGATCCTTCTGGGCAGTAACACAAGAAGAAACAACCACCAGCACCATGTCCTTTTGAGCAGCAGCACAAGAAAGAATAATATCTAGCAATGTTATAGGCATTCTTGGAATGGGTAAGAGACATTGCTGTGATATTTATTTACAGGTTTGAGATGACCGTGCTTTATTGATGTTGTTTGATTGCACTGAATCATGTTTGTATCTATCACTATTCCTGTCAACAAAAATCAGATTTTCTCTTAAGCATGAAAATTATTTTGTGAAATAAATTCTCAATCTCTTAAAATTATCTACCTTCTTCTTCAACACTCACAATTACTTTTAGGGTTTTGTTTATTTCTCCAACTAGGGGTCAAATTTCAATTCATTATGAATTAGTTAATAAGTCATTTAGTACATCACATCTTCCTGGCCATTGTATGAAGAACCACTCACAAGACCAAATAGCTGTTAGAATGCAGAAGACTTGTGAATGTGAAAGAGAGATTTAAACATACAGGGAGCCTGGTGCAGCCATCTGGTTTCACCAGTCCTCAGTCAAATCGTCCAACCCATGCTAGCATGGAAAGCGGACGTTAAACGATGAAGAAAGAAAAGATGAAGAGTGATGGTTGTCATGACTTAGTGTATAATAGAAGATGGTTTTATTTCCTCATCTATCATGTCACAGCACATACAATCAGTGATTTAATTGGCCATTGTCTCTTTGGCTTGAATGATGCACAACAGATCAAAGAGGATTGAGATAGGAAGAGTAAAAGTTAAAAAGAAATAATAATGATAAAGAGTTAATAATGTCACCATGCAGTGAAACTGTAAAAAATGTGAGAAAGAAAGGGAAGGTGGTGAGTGAAAAGCAGTGAGGGAAATGAAACAGTGATGGATATGATAAAGGGGATAGTGAAAGGAGGAGTGAAATGGGAAGAGGAGCTCAGATAAGGCAAGAAAAAGTGAATAGGTGATAATTGTTACCAATTAAGATACTGGTGAGCTAATTAGCTCTATTTATCACTACGCCCCATTTACTAATGCCTGAAACAACAATCATCACCACCAACAGCTACAATAATGCATTCTAACAATCTCTCTCTATCTATCTATCTTTCTATTTCCCCTCTCTCACTCTCTCCACGTTTCCAAGAAGGAAATATTGAGAAAATCATAAAATTTAATAGACTACATTTAATGCATCACTGAAGTAATAAGATATTTTGACAGCATGCCCACTGCCAGACAACTGCAAACACACATGTACACAAACACACACACATTAGCAAATGTAACAGATACAACCAACTCCTACACATGGGGACCAAAGGCTAAGCAAAATGTGTGCAACAATTTAAGAACAGCCAATGGAATAGCATCATGACCAGTCAAGAGCATAATCTGTGATATGAGAATGTAATTGATTCTGATATAAACATCAAATTTTAAATTTATATTTGTAATGAAGTGAAAACATGATGTAACATTCATATCTTTTCAAAAAACATTAGTGATGTCATAGCAATGACTTTTAAGCAGAAATTGAAACTGAAAACTATCAGATGAATAGGATAGGAGCCATTTTTGACAGTAAAATACATAAGTTGTTACAGTTACTACTTATTTCTACAATTAGGGTTGATTACATATCTTCAAATTTTCCAGTCTATTTTAACTTCATTTTTATGAGTGTCTTTTTTTAAACTTAAATAAGTACATGGTCTTAAAACCTTTATTTCTAAACAATCTAAACAAATGTGCCATCAATTCACAAACCTGAATTACATCTGATCTAAATTTTCTTAATCAGTCATGCTAACACTCCTTCAGTTATTTTCATAACTTGCTTCATCAATTTGGTGCATTCGGCTCATCAGTTTCATGCTTCTTACTATCACTTCTCTATTGCTTTTGTAAGACTCAATGATGATGCAGTTATGCCAGATACTAGGGGTAATACCACCCTTTACTATCTAGTTGACTGTGAGTGACTAACACATGTCCTATTTTGCCAGATATTTTTGGTATATCAGCAACCGTCTCTGATAATGCAGCAACTTTTGTATCCTTAATTGCCCTATTGACTGTACAACTGCCAATTTGGCTAGCTTGTCTTTTGTTGAGTCTAATTAAGGCAGCCCCACCACCCTCTCATACATCTTCATTCAAGAACCTCACACAGAAGCATTTTCATGTCTGCTGAGTATTAGAGATGGCAAGTGCACTGCTGTCATTCCATGCACACTTTTCACAAGCGGAATCTTGATTTAGATTACCATGCTGCTTTGTAATTCAGGACACCCCACACCTCTCATCACAAAACATTGGCAAACCTCTTTCTTCCAGCAACTCTCTGCACTACATGTATCCAACAACAAACTTCTCTTCTAGCTACCTAACATTGTTCTTTGCTTTCTCACATTCTTCCATTTATTCCAGGCCTGTTGCTTAGATGTAATGACTTTATTTACTGTAATAGTCTTATCACTGTCACATTCCACTTGGTTAATACTGGCAGTAGGTCGTCTAACAAAATCACCCAGTTGTTTCCTCCTTTGAATCATAGGTGTCACCTACAGTTTCTTTGACCTCATGTATGGCCAAGGGATCTTTCAGCTTCTAAACCTTTCTTCTCCAGATTGTCTTGGCACTTAGAATCTGTCAACTCTAACCAGGATGTTGCTAATTACTAGTCTATTTTGAATCATACATTTTCGCTAAGACTAAATATTCACAACCAGTGGTCTTTCTCACTTTTTGATGAATATGAAGTCTATCTGGCTTATGTGCTCATCTGAATGGCAGATGAGCAAATGGCTGATCAGTTTCCTGAAGTTAGCATTACATGTGGTTAGGTCATTTGCATCACACAACTCAAGCCTTGGTCTCTTTTCAATCCTTAAACTATACACATAGCCTCCATGTACATCAGAGTAATAACCATCATGGTGTTACACAACAGATCTGTTACAGTCACCAGTCATAATGTCAAGGTCACTGTCATCTATTATCAAAACAATCTGCAAAAGAGCTATATAGAAATGGCTAATTTATTTGTTTATCAGTTATGTTGATGGGACATGTGCATGCAGATATCACTGTTGTTGCTGTGTTGCCTACAACTAGTCTAAGCTTAATGATTTTATTATATACTTCATCTCAATCAACAGTATGTGTATACCATCCACTGCAGTGCTGTTATTGTCATCATCATCATTGTTTTAACATCCACTGTTCCAAGCTTGCATGGGTTAGACAGAATTTATTGAGGCAAATTTCTACAGCTGGATACTCTTCCTGAAGCTAAACCATATCTGTTTCCAAGCTAAGTAATATTTCCCCATAACTAAACATGCATTCATAGCAGATAGGAAATAAATAACACCAGTGACACTGGTGTTATTGTGCAACATCAAGTCAAGGACACACACGTGTGTGTATGTATACATACATACATACATACATATATATATATATATATATATATATATATATATATATATATATATATATAATGGGCTTCTTTCAGTTTCCATCTACCAAATCTACTTACAAGGCTTTGCTTGGTCCAGAGCTAAAGAAGAAAATACTTGCTCAAGGTACCATGCAGAGGAACTGAACCCCAAACCATATGGTTTTGAAGTAAACTTCTTAAACATGCAGCTACACCAACACACATCACATACATATGCACATTTCCAACCCATGCCATCATGGAAAGCAGATGTTAAATGATGATAATATATGTTTATGTAAGTTTTTTATTGTGTGTGCACACGCACATGATGAACTAAAGAAGGATTTACTAATTCTATAGATATTGTCAAATTAATGCCAGTACTTATCACTGTTGTTTTTGTTTAACTCTAGGTCAAACTAAACGAAGCAGACCTATACTAAACAAGTTCCAGCCTTGATCAGCCATCTATTTTTTCAGACACAATGTACCACAAGGATTTCCATATCTAATGAAAGCAGTAGGTTGTGATTTCCTTGAGTGCCAACAGCTGTATTTCATAAGTATAGGACAGTTTAGAAGTGACTGCATGAGGTAATCAGTGTATCTGCTCGCTCTGTGATTTAGAATATCTTAACAATTTACCTTGATGAAATTGGCACAATGAAGACACTACATATCAAATCTGGCTATTTCAAAAACTATATATCTGTCAATGTGACTGTCAAAACATGCATAACATTTGCAGTGTCAAACTAATTTACCCAAACCATTGACAGTTCGGATGAAGACAGATTTTCAGTTAAAATTTTTCTGTTGTCGAAGACTCATCATTTTATCAATGGACCTGAAAACTGTTGTTCGCAAACAGCAGCAGTAATTTTCTTCATGAATACACATCATTGATTGGTTAAAATTACCCAAATACGACAACTTTAACATGAAATAACTTCTAAGATCCCCAACAAGAAAATACTTTTCACAATTGAACGTTATTTTCACCTTGTCTTTAAATGCATTTTTGTATGAATGCACTCTTTAGAAACTCACTAGCAGGGGAGAAATGTGGGGGTCTAGCATGACCCTGCTTGAGATTTGAAACCAAATCCACCGGCTTGTTGCTTGTCAAAATGAATGGGAAATCCTCCACACTAAATGATTGATGAGGAAACACTCCACCCCCTAGGACCTGTACTGGTCAAGGAAAGGTCAGCCTTTGTTTAAGGTTTGCCTGCATTACTGACCATATCCTATATAACAGAGAGAATTTTCTATCTCTTCCTCTTATGTGTCAGTTATGACCAAGGAGCAACACCGGCTCTTTTGTGTCAGCCAGACCAAGAGCAACACCCACTTTTGCATCAGCCTTAACCAAGAGTAGTACTTCCTTTCACCCTTCGCTAGACACGCTAAGAGAGGCTTTTGGCCATAAGAAAGGCAATGTCGCCTTTATCCTTTCTTCCCTTCTAGTCAGCACCATGACTACCTTACTCTTTCCCTCTCTACTGAAAGACAACCTTTTTCTACATATCAACTACTAACCAGCAAGTCATCCTTGTCGTCACTATCACTAGAATTGCTACTGTCTCTGTAACAACCTGTTGGGTAAACGAATAAATAATGTAAATAACATTTCTTCCATCTTGGAGTTAATTCTTTGATGTTCACTGGTTACTCACGAGAACCTTGAAGCGTTACATCATCTATACGCTACATTTAGAAATGGGCCATGTTGTATCGAATTGATATGACACATCACAAGAAGCCTGCTACAACTCTGTAGTGGGATTGATAAATCAAGTAGGGACAACACAAGAATGAGAAGATTTGTTAGTCTTACTCAGGGCGAGACAGCCTCTGTTGTACTAGTGACACACAAAAAAACAGTACATAGTAAATGGTTGATGTCAGGAAGAGCACCCAGCCATAGAAACCAAATCAAAACTTAGGCAATGGAATTGGAGCAATATGTGATCCTCTGACATGTTAGATACTGTTGAATCATTTAGTCCATATCAGAATGGAAAACAGAAGTAAAATGGTGAGAATGCTAAGGAACAATTGATTGATTGAATAAATGACGGCCAAACAGACAGATATAAAGGCTTCCACCAACCAATTTCCACTCATAAGGTATTAATGTCTTCTATGGTCAGTGGGGCTAAGGTCTACACACACAACATCAAACCCAGTACATGTAAACATATATACATTCACACTCATATCTGTCACACATAATATATATGCAGAGGCATGCATGTATCTGCATGTTTGTGTATTTCTATATTCATGTATATTTATATGTGTGTACACATGAGTACAGACAGCCATACCAAATGAAAGTAATATGTTGCTTATAATATTAAAATTTTGCAGATGTAAATTTCCTTCCTCATAACTTCTCAATGTGTTCCCACAAAAAAACAATATTCCCTTCCAAGCTGTCTACCAAAGTGAAATAACCTCTCACTTCTACAATGAGAGAAAGAAAAGAAAAACCAACATTAGCTCTTTCAACATATATGTGTGGATGAGTAATTGCATCATTTAGTTCTTATTTATTTATGCTTAATGATTGGAATATAATGAAGTTCGAAGGTAGCTGTACATTATGATTGCTCGCTTGTCCAATCTAAATAAATATCACAAAAGAAACATTAAATTGATGAATCAGAGGGAAAAAGCAAATTATCATAGACGTAATAATAATTGTTTAATATTTTGCTAAGCAATAAGGATGTAATATTTTACGACAATGAGAAGTGACAAGATCATGGTTAACACTATTAAATATTACACCAGCATTACTTTCACCACTATTTATTGAATTTGGATATTGTTTTGTCATTAATGACTTCAATTTATCATATTTATAATCAGCCACCTTTGTAAGCTAATTAATACTTAATTGAAACTTGGATTGTTTATATTTATATACACCCTAACAAACAGTATTAAGTCTTAAATAGCCTTGTCCATTGATATAGTACAATACATCAATAGGAACACTGTTACACATAAGCTTTCCGTCAATTTTACAAGATATTATACAATTATATTGTTAAGTAGAGCCATTTGCATGATTATACGTTGCTTATTTTCCAAATAAGATTATATTACATAGGCCAGACTAATATACACATTAAAATACAATGGTGTTAGATATAATAATTAAGATGTGATACTGTTATGATTCTAAACTAACCAATAAGGTTTTTTCTTCCAAAAATATTAAAATCCTTGCATATGCTATTTGCTGCTGAAATATTAGTGTTTAGCCATTGGTCACTTGTATGCCAATATTTACACAATGAACACAACAGGACAAGTAAACTGTCATGGGAATGTTGTAATAGATTTGGTGTGCTGCCTGGAAGATATTTTACAGTAGTGAACCATGAACAAAACCAAATAGTCTTATTAAATGTATTACATTTACTTGAAATCACTTATTGGTTTTTCAAAAGAATACAGTAATAAAAAAATCCTACTGTCACAAATTTTACTCCAATGATAAATCTAGCCCATGGGCCACATAATCAGTCATGACAAGGTGTGGTGGAAAACACTTTGAAAAGAATACAATGATCTAAGAATTTAAGAGAATAAATTTAACAGAAACAACTGAGATGTATGAGCTAGGCTTGCTAAAACTGTTTTCTTCTAAGAAGTCAACTAAAACAATAACCCGTTAAGGCTACTATTATAGAGAGAAAAAAAAGCCATTATGGCAAGAATATGTTAAATAAATCAAATAAGAACAAAAGTCAAAAATTTGAAAACATAGATTTGATAATCATCAACTTAGAGAAAAATCTTCTAAACCACATTTTCATAGAAGGAAAATTCTTTTATAAAAGATAATCCAAATTTATGAGTATTCTCTACAGGTCTTCAAGTGAAGTAATATTTTATGTAGCTTTGAAGTAATAATTCCAGCAGGTTGCTTTGGAGTGAGGGAGGAGAAGAACAAAACAGAATTTAAGCAGAGGCCACTATTTAAGACAGGCAAATAAGAACTTCTTGCTAATAATCCAACAACTGAGCAAATACAAACAAACACCAATCAGATTTTAAATCCCAAGATTTAAATTCTAAATACGGTAGACACATCACAAAAAGAGTGATCTTTCAAAATTAATCACATGTGGAAAAATAATACTCCAAAATTCATCAGATAGAACATCCACTACAAACACATAGTTCTTTTTATGTCAAAAATTTGGAGAAATTTGGTAAAAATAATCCTTTTTTTTTTTTAAGCTGATATTTAGAATATAATTGTCAGATAGGTTCTTAAACTGTTAACAGCAGGTTTTGTGTCAAGGAATCCAACAGAGGTCTTATGTGTGTTGGTATCACAAAGCTTAACCAGAACAGGTTATTGGAATGAAATATACACTTCAATGTCAGCTTATGTGTTTATCGACACAGATCACACAACAATATCAATAAAAGTTGAGCAGTAAATGAGCTGATACAAATGTTACAATGTTGTACCATAAACAGCATTAGATTGTATGAATTATCATGAGAATAGCACTTGACTTATTTCCTCACTGTTTCCAAGCAGGAAATTGTCCTTTTGCCACTTCAAGCTGAGAGGTTGGTGCTTAAAGCACCAAGAGAAGTCCAAAGCGTCCATATCCAACACTTCTTTTTTCTATAGAGGAAATTTCACATCCAACAGAAGATCAAACAGAATCTTAAAAATGATTCTTAGTTGTATGAATCATCTGTGTGAAGGATTCCATGGCTTGTGAATCATATAAATGGCTAGAGAGTACTCATTGCAGTTTATGTGTTGAAGTGTAAGAATGTCAATATTAGAGATAGGAATTTTGCTATTAATTGATACCAAATCATTTGCAGAAACTGTTCATTATGTGAAAAATAACTGCTCTCCTAGGATCTTCATTTACAGATAAGTTGTGTCAGAATTATTGTAAATAGATATGAAAGTATTCTAACAATAAGTCATTTAATGAAGGGAAAAATAAGGTCTTTTATTAGGAGTTTACTACAATTGCAAGTAAATGTTAAAAGCATTACTGAGACTTGTGGGGAAAAGAAAAGAGAAACAATTGATCACAAACTTTCTACACAATGTTACTCACAAAACATGTGCTAACCTGTGGTTTTGGTAGGAAAGATTTGTATATGGTGCTGCATAATAGGATTGAACTCAGAATCATTTAATTGCAAAGCAATCGTTTTTAATATAACAAACCTGTATCCAAGCAGACTTAAACAATACAGAAATCCTACAGCAAAGACAAATGCAAACCTAAGACATTACAAGTCTACCAATGCAGAATAACTCTCTCTCTCTCTCTCTCTCTATCTATCTATTTATCTATCTATCTTTCTATCAATCAATCAATCAATCAATCATACATACAAGAGAAGGTGATGGATAGCATTCCACTCAACAAGTGAATAAGTTTAATTAAATCTACAATAAGCTGATTGAATAAATGTTTCAACTTTTCATAAGTAGTATGTTAATGTTTAGCAAATTACATTCGCTTTTGATGTCTCTTTCTGGCAAATAAATTACAGTAAATGAAGATGAGAATTATAAATGTGCTTGTTTTTATTTTTCAGATATCATGTAAACTTTAAACAATGCAAGAAAGCATTGCCTACACTCTCTAGAAGACTACTTAAGTGAAACATTACCTGTAAAGCTTTTTTTTTTTTTTTACAATCTAGCTAAAGATCCAACACTTACAATATAATGATGATTTACAAGGTATAGTGCAAATATGATGAATATAGCAAAGCATCTCAACAGGAATGATTATGCACATCTTTGGGATGACATTCTTGTACATATGTCTTCATAGTCCAAGTTTGGATTTGCCCACTTTATCATACACTGTAAAAGTAGTGTATTGTAGATATGGAGGTAAGATGTTGGCATCCAAAGATTGTTCTAGTCAATACATGATTAATAAAGCCTGCTTTCAAAAGAACATCTATAAGTATCATGTTTCCAATTATCCAGATTATCAGGAAGATTTATAATGGAGTCTTTACATAAGACATATTTCAGGTCAGCATGTTTAATCTTCTTTTCCTCAAACATGTTGAGGCCTTTATTAACAGAAGGCCTACAGTTATTTATATTCACTGTCAGCTCTTCCTGGTCATTCACATTTATTCCAAGATTTCTTTTAGGCTGTGATTAATACAAGCTATCTTTCTTTTTCTTTTTCTTTTTTGATTTTCCAATTTCCAGTTCATCATAGAAAAGTTGTTTCAAAAGACATTCACTTCCCATTCTCACAAAATGCCCTGCTCAGCATATCTGACTGCCGAGACACATAACCCTTTAAAGTGTTTGGTGGTAGAGACTGCCCCTAGATTCTGAGTATGCACTTCAGATATTTCTGTTAAAATACCTCAAGTATCATGAGGTGTAATGGTACAGTGTTCACATCATAAAACAAATACTTAAGGATAGTTAGAACATGAGTTTTATAGACACTGACTTTAACTCAAATTGTGATGCCATGATCTGACCACACTAACTTTCCAAATGCCAAACAAGCATTTTGGATTCAAAAGGGAATTTCCTCAGGCAAAGATTCGTCTTTTGGTAATATGCTTCAAGACATAAAGGAAAATATGTCTACATCCTCTCATTTAGTGCCATTTGCTAAGATGTTTGGTTCAATGTGTGAGCATGCACATTATACTTTTTGAACTTCAGTCCTACCCTACTAGCATAGCTGGAGGGGGGGGGCAGGTTTTCTTGAGTACTACTCATCCATTGCAATCCTCTTGCTCCATTACCATCTTGTCATACATCACAATATATGTATGATGTGCATGTGTGTGTGTGTGTACACACACACACACACACACACACACACATTGACATCTATAAAACTATAAATTTTGAATGACAAAATATTTTGAGTACATTACCCCTTTTTTAAAAAGTCAACACTGTACACACAATTGGACATACCACTAAGAAGGTTTTCACATGGTCACTCAACTTGCTACAACAAGCAGCTAAATATTCTTGAAATCACATTCTACTGTCTTTAAAATAAATAAACTCAAATTGGGTAAATTCTGCTCAATCAGAACTGATCTAAAGCTAAACAACATGCCTATACTCAAATGCCCACACACACAAACGGATAGATTTATATATTAGGTTACAAATATCAAATTATCATCTTGACATATCCAACTATAAAACTGATACACTCACAAAAGACTAAATATATTCAGAAAACAATACTAATTAAGTTCCATATATATATCCAGAAAACAATACTAATTAAGTTCCATATATATTCAGACCAACAAACTTCACACACACAGTGCAACTGAACAGTTTACACTACATGTAATTAAATGGTTTCATTTCCCCTTGCTCCATAAGAAAACAAAAAACTTTGTAGATGAGACCTTATCTACAAAGTAAACCTTTTCCCCTCAATGAAATAGTGGTACATAAAGAACAACAAAACTAATGCAGAAAACAATCATGTCCACTACAACAAATATCACCATGACAACCACCACTGTCTAAACAGTAATCACTACTTGCATCGAAACTATGTCACAACACCCAGCCACCAAAGCTCACCAGATTGCGTCAATGCCAAAATCAATAAACATACAAGAAAGCACAAAAATTATTTCTCCAATTCAGAAAAGACGAATCAAATACACATAACAATATTGAGTTACCCAACACATACCCAGTTCCAATTACAGAGAACTCAAGAACAAACAGTTAAAGAAAGCTATAATATAGCCATTACTGAACAAGAAACAACAAGTATATTTGCTAAGCAACATTGTTGCTGTCCAACCAGAAAGTATTTTCTTCTATTGGGCTACTTGGTAGTTAATCATTAATATATTACATAACGATGATCACACATACCAACATATGTACAATCAATACATGCATGGACACTAGCTGATGTATCCAATACTTACACACATCTGAGATCTATGCACATCAACAGATGGACACATAAATCTGAACTTTAGATGACACGTCAACACAAGCCATACACACAAACCTGACACACTGACACATATACAAGTTTGACATGCCTTGGCAAATGGACAACACATACATACGTACATACCTTGACAATATATGTCAACACTTTTCCTTTTCCTCCCTCTTAGAAACAATAATATTGCACCTAACAAGGAAAAGGCCATGAAAGACCTCTCACAGTGTCCCTTTCACCAAAAATGGAGAGGGATTGAACATGGTGTGAAGATTCACTTTACTCTTTCGCACTTTTACTTGTTTCAGTCATTAGACTGCAGCCATGCTGGAGCACTGTCTTGAAGAATTTTAATTGAATGAATCGACCCTAGTACTTATTATTAATCCTGACATGTATTCTATCACTCTCTTTTGCCAAACTGCTATGTTAGAGTAACATAAACATGCCAACATCAGTTATCAATCAGTAGTGGGAAATAAATACAGACACAAACACATACATACATTCATATATATATAGAAATGTGTGTGTGTATATATGTGTGTGTGTGTATATGTGTGTGTGCGTATTTCTCCATTTTCTTCTTCTTCTCATTCATAAATAATTCAAATACCCATATCCATCAATGAAAAACTAACATATTTAGTTTTTCACTGAACACTGGTAAAAACCGGAGAAGTAGGCTACAAACATCCCTTAAAGGATTATAGTTCCTTGGCGTAATTAAATTTATATATATACATACAATGGGCTTCTTTCAGGTTCCGTCTACCAAATCCACTCACAAAGCCTTGGTCAGCTCAAGGTTAAAGTAGAAGATATTTACCCAAGGTGCCAGATAGTAGCACTGAACCTGGAACCATGTGGTTGGAAAACAAATTCCTTACCACACAACCATGTGGTAAAGGTGCTGTTGTTATTATGGCCATTGTCATTGATGGAAATGCTATCATTTCTCCTATAGATGTCACTGGAGATGGCTCTGCTGTTATTTCTGTTAGGGATGCTGTCATTGCTGTTATAGTTGTAATCGCTGGCGTTGCCACTGCCACTGCCACTGCTGCTATTGGAACTGTCGATCCTGCTACTGTAGCTGTTAGGGAAGCTGCTGCTGATGTTGCTGCTGTCGTTAGGGATACTGCCATTGCTGTCGATGTTGTTATTGCTGGCAATGGTTCTGTTTGCACTTCTGCTGCTGTTACTATTGGTACTGACGTCTTTGCTACTGTGGTAGCCGTTAGGGGAGCTGCTGATGTTGCTGCTGCTGTTAGGGGTCACACAGTACCTCAGCTTCATAGACGACTCCCTTGGTTTCTCAGTGGCCTCTCACTGGGCATCTGTTGTGGTCCCTGCAAGAGCATCCTACCTTCTCTCATGGTCTAGGGATGCTAACAAGAATGCTCTTAACATTGGCGACACAGCTAAATGAGACCTTAAGGTTGTGCCTGTTGAAAATGCGTCTGTACCTATGTGAACTTGTGAAATGTTTATCTATTAACTTAGGGACAAACCAAATGATATTTCTGCAGTGCTTCCTTCTACGGATGTTGGGGTCTGGCATGTATGAAATGTGGTCCTTAAATCTGCAAAGAAGATTGTCGTATATATGTATGTGTGCGTGTGTGTGTGTGTGTGTGTGTGTGTGTATGCTTGTGTGTCTGTGTTTGTCCTCCCCCCAACATCACTTGACAACCGATGGTGGTGTGTTTACGTCCCCGTAACTTAGCGGTTCGGCAAAAGAGACTGATAGAATAAGTACTAGGCTTACAAAGAATAAGTCCTGGGGTCAAATTGCTCGACTAAAGGCGGTGCTCCAGCATGGCCGCAGTCAGATATATATAGGTATGTATATTTATAAAATAGGATAGGATGTGTATGTATGTGTATATGTATATATATATATATATATATATATATATATATACATATACATATTTTACAAAACTAAATACTGTTAGCTGTTTAATTAGACACTTCATTGTTTTTACTAGCCTCCAGGCAGTTTTACGCAAGTTCCTAAATGATACTTATTCATCTGATTCCCACTTTGTGTCATTTTTCTATGCCACATCTAATTTTCCTTTGTATCCTTTATTCATCTAATAGTACTCACTCACTCAGTAAATATTCCTTTCATTATTTTCACACAGTACTAATCTTTCTTTTAATCAAACTCAAAGGCAGTCCAATCTCTACATTGTCATTTTGTATGCTAGAAATAGCAGAAACCGTGTATTGGGTATATCCTAAGGCCTATAACATAACAAACAACCATACCAACAAATTTACCACTGATATTTTTTCCTTTTCAAAATATGCTGGTGGGGAAACTTCAAATCCACCCCCGTTCAACTTACCACTCAATAACTAGGAATCAATTTCATCCTAGCCCCTAAGATATCAGATTATTATGTTCAAATCATTCCCCAAATGTTCTAACCTGGGCAGAAAATAAACAAACCATCATCATCATCATCATTATCATTATTAAGGTAGTGCGTTGTCAGAATTATTAGTATGCCAGGCAAAATATAGCATTTCATCTGTCCTTAAGTTCTAAGTTCAAATTCTGCTGAGGTCAACTTTGCTTTTCATCCTTACGAGATCAATAAAAGAAGTATCAGTTGAACACTGGGGGTCAATGTAATCGACTTATTCCCACCCCTGAAATTGCTGGCTTTTCTGAGCTCAAATTCTATGGAGGTGGACTTAATCTTTCGGAGTCAATGAAATATATACCAGTTATGCACTGGAGTTGATGTAATCAACTAGATGCTCCCATACCTATAGTAGAAAGGATTATTATTTGTGTTATCATTAAGGCAGTGAGTTGGCAGAATGCTTAGCAGCATTTCATCTGTCCTTACATTCAAATTTCAAATTCCACCAAGGTCATCTTTGCCTTTCATCTTTACAGGGTCGATAAAACAAGTACCAGTTGGACACTGGGGTTAATGTAATCAACTTATCCCCTCTCTCAAAATTGCTGGTCTGGTGCCAAAATCATTATTATATTATTATTATTATCATCATCATTATTATAATTACTTATTGTGACTTATGATTATAATAGCTACAAATATGAATAATTTATAAATACAATCACAAAAAAACGATGAGAGGTTTCTATCAAGGAAAATAATGGACCAGACCATTAATGTATAAAGTTTTTCTGTGTGTGTGTGGGAATGTGTTAGGTACAAAAGTGTATCTCACAGCAAGAATTGGAGTGTCTACTTGGTTAAAGTTGAACAAGTCACATTTAAAGTGTATGAATATATTTTTTTGTACAATAAATATATTCTGTTGTATTTAAATTGTATGAATATATATTTTTGGTGCAATAAATATATTCTGTTGTATTTAAAATGTATGAACACACACACACACACACGCACACATAGGCATCTATCTATATGTGTGTGTGTGTACATTATATACGAATTGTGAGAAAAATCCTAAATGTTAAATTGTATTTATAATTCACCAGAAGAAAACATTTTTTTTTACATGATGTAACTGATTTCTTCATCAATAAAAAGAAACACGTCTGAAACAACTGTAGTGAACCTTAGCCCATCTGTGTTATTGCTTACATACATACACACACATACATACATGTATGTGTGTGCAAGTACCCATGGAGGAGGAGGAATTTCTGAAATGTCTGATGGTCCAGTCTTCAACCTGTAATGTTTTCCATACATTACATATCTATATTAAAAAAAAAAAATCTCTTTATCATAAAGACCAACAGAAAAATGTCTGGAGGGTGTTTTTCTGCTAGCAATAATAATGAAAAGCATCAGACAAAAATACCATATGGTATCTGGTTATTTTCGCTATCTTTGCCAACTTCATTGCAATAATAATGTTTATAATCAATAATAATATTCACTAAGGAACTTACCATCATACCACTAAATCCCTTCCCAACCTCCAACTTATTAATAACAATAGAGTAAAATTTTTTTGTGTTTTTGCACCATTTTTAAAATTATTTTTTATATTATTTTATTAAAGGAGAAATACTGATAATTACTAATTTTGGAAATGGAGAGAAAAGTGATAAAATGTTAATTAAAACACACACACACAATCCACATAGTCTTCTACTTCAAATCAAGAATGATAGCAACACTAACAAAGATAACACTGACAGCAGTAACAACATTTACATAACCAAAGTCTGACACTTGACCCAAAGCAATAGCTTAGAACAGCATTAAGAAATGAGAGCAGATTTTGGTAATTCACACATATATAAGAAATACACACACTTATCAATTTGCAATAGGCTCAGATAGAAATACTGCACTCACTAAACAACAGCTAAATATGGTAGGTAGTATGATGCTGCTTAGTCTCAGCTCACATTAGAATGCAATCTATAGAATGATGTACTGGGATCTACAACTACCCCAATTCACATCACAGATATTTGATTTGTTACCACAATGCCATAGGGTTGGTCAAGTGAATTATTGTTTCATGTTTAAATGAAGTCACCAAAGTGCTGTGTCGAAATGTTTAATTGATTGTATTTGTGCCATAGGTCTGCTCTTGCAAAAGTGACTACAACTACTCAACGACATCAATCACCATCTAAATGGTTTTAGTGTAGCTTTCTCTTTGCATTGCTTTTATTGTTTTTAGACCTGTCTTATCTATAAGCATCTAAATTCAAATAACTACATCTCATAACAAAGGAAGCAGACTGGTTTGCAATCAGGTCTGACACACGAGGCAATAACAAATGGCAGTGTATGGCAGATATGTGAAATGCAAGGTCAACTAGAAAAGGTGGTTAAACTACAAAGACAATACTAATGCAACCGCATGTATTCTTAATCAAACCCTACAACTCTATTCTTATATCTAAAGCTCAATGCCTAAATAAGAAATAAAGAACCCTTTAAGAAAACAAGAAAGCTATAACTTCTAATTTTCCCTTTATGCCTTAAACATAAGGCTGCACATCTACATATATCCTATATATTTATAATGAATGCTGTTTAACCCCAGCTCATCCATGATCAAGCAAACTCGACATCTTAAGACATCTTTTAAAGGATATCCATGACTACATAATGTAATGTGACCTTCCCAATTTTAAAACATGGCTGAAGAGATATTTGGTTGTGATTTCTAGTAGAATGAATGGTTAAGTAGTAGAGTCAACTTCATTGGTTTCTTATAATGCTGTTGGCAGAAATGGTAGGGAACTAAACACTTTAAAGCATTTCATTATGCTTGTTTACATTACGAGTTGAAATCTCAAACCTTTACTTTTTTTAAAAGACTCAGAAGAATCTGAACTCAGAATCCTGCAGTGATTGACTTTTGCTTTTAACTCTCTAAGGTTCATAATGATAAAAGGAGATCAATTACATTAACCATACTCTCTTCTCTAAACTTTTTGGCATTGTACCAATGTAAGAAATCATCATTATTACTTGTTTGTTTACACAGTGCAGCTCCCAATTACTGGAAAAGGCAATATCTTTCCCTCAGGGCTGAATGAAAACTTCAGACAAAAAGCACTTCATAGATTTCTCATTCTTGATAATTGTTTGAGGTAAAACAGCAGCAGCTAAACAGTTATTATTACTGCTGTTGTTGTTATTGGTATGGCTGTGTGGTTAACAAGTTTACTTCACAACCATGTGGCTTGTGTTCAATCTTATTGTGCAGCACATTGGGCAAGTGTCTCCTACAGCAGTCCCAGGTTAACCAAAACCTTGAGAGTAATTGAAAGAAGTCCAACACAGATACACACATGTACACACATATATATTATAATATGTATGCATGTGCATGTACACATGCATGTGTATGCATGTGCATGTACACATGCATGTGTATGCATGTTTGTGGCTCCTCTTGACACTACATGCTAATTGTAAACAAATGCCACTGTCATACAATCAGTGACAATTGTTTACAATCTTACATGAAAACATGCCCACCAGCTATGTTGCCCATGTTCAAAAGACTAAAGGAAATAGTATCAAGCTTGAAAGCTGGTGAAGAGGGTTGGAGACAGAGAGAGCACCTGGCTATAGAAAATCTACTTCAACAAATTTCATCTGGCATTAAAGTGATGATGATGATGATGGTGAATGATTGTTTCTAACACAAAGCCTAAAATCTGACTATTACTTTAATTTGGAAAATCCCTCACAGAGCGATGGCTGTGCCCTGCATGGTTACTGGCTGCCCTTTGGCAAAGCTTAGCACCTGTTCAGCCACTCTGCCAAGAGTACAGCGAAGTAATGGGACTGCAGCATGGCGGATTGTAAAAAGGTAGTGGAACAGTTCAATTGAGTCAATGGTTCTTCTTACATGGATGCTGAGCAGAGGAATCCTAGAAGATCAATGGTCAGGACCACTGAGTCCTATCAAGAGAGTAACTGCAACACACCCGTAGGGGTGGTGCCCATGGTTGCGCAATCAATTAATGAAAGATTCACTATGATTATGTTCCCAATCCAAATTCATAATAATGAAATTGGGTGGTGATAGAGAGTTACGGTATCCACAGAAGCAGCAAAAAGAAGTTAAAAAAATTACCCCAAAGGAATCAGAGTCAAATTTGACCTCAGTGTAATTTGAACTCAGAACAATAAGATCCACAGCTGAATACCATAACACATTTTGTCTGGTGTCCTAAGGCTACTGCCAATCCACCACTCTAATTGCTTCTAGCATATGCACAAGGTTTGAAATTTAGAAGAGGCGCTAGTTCATTTGTTTGACTCCATACTTGATTGATATTTATCTCATCAACTCTGAAAATTTGAAAGCAAAGCTGACCTCTGCACGATTTGGATGCAGGACATAAAGAGCTAGGTCTAAACACCACAAGGCACTGCTCTAAGGATTTCCTCAATACATTATTCCCAGTGGAAGAGGGAGGGATGAATTCATAGATTGTTGCTGAACATTTCCAAATTTGATGATCAATATCTACCTTCAATGTCATTAAAGGAAAGTACCAGTAATACATTAGAGCTAATTTTAATAACTATATTTATTATTTCATGAACTGTCCAACCCATGCCAGCATGGAAAACAGACATTAAATGATGATGATGATGACTCTTCAATTAAGGATCTTAAAAATATCAATATCAGTTTCCTTCCTTGTAGAGTAAAAAAGATTTCAAATATAAAAACTGTAAAAAAATCTAGAGCAAGAGAGAGGAACTCTGTGATGTGGCATTGGTAATGGTAGCAGTTTTCTGAGAGGAAACTGGAGAGAAAGAGAAAAGGAAATGACAAGAGCATGAAAAAAAAAAAAAAGAAATGAAGACAAAAAAAAAAGAAATGAAGACAAAAAAAAGAGAAGGTAAAGAGAAACAGTAAATGGATATGAGAGAGTGGGGGGAATCAAAAACGGAAGTAGAAAAAAAGACAAACAAGATAAAGGAGGGGTGGAAATGAAATGAGTGATAAATAAACAACAGGAACTTATGTAAACAGTAATCAACATTAAGACAGAGAATATTTCCCCTCCAGGTGATAAGTTTTGAAAATATATTAATGAAATATCAAGTAAATTGCTTTTGTGGTGGTAGCAGAAGGCAGTAGATGCCAGTAATAGTAGCAATGGTATTCACGGTGACAGAGATAGTGGTGCATTGATGGTTGTAGCTCTGACAGTGGTAGTTAAAATAGTAGAAATAGCATTAGTTAAGATGATGTCAAAGACAACAGTTGTGATGTGGCATTGGTTATAGTAGCAGTGGTGGTGGTGGTGGTGGTTCTGGTGATGGTGGTTCTGGTGACGGTGCCATGGTGCTGACCATGATGGCAGCGGTATTATTTCTCTTACTGTTCATTGAGCAGCAACAAAGCTGATAGTGCTGATGTTGAAAATATTGTTGCTCAAGTTGATGATGATGATCATCATAACAAACACGGATGCAGATGGGATGTTCTTGTTAGTGCTAACATAACTGTTCTTCAATATAATATTGTTATATGTCCTTTAAGTGGTGGTGAGGAAGTGGTTGTTGGTAGTTAAATGATTGCAGTGTTGTTTGTGCTCTGTATCTCCAAGGGATGTTCTAAAATTATATTAAATTCGAAGAAAAATGAAAATAAATATATTTCTTAACAACACTTAATTCTGTTTTCAATGTGGTGGTCACAGTAGTAATGGTGGCTGAAGTGGTGGATGAAGTTACATACAGTAAGAATAACTGATAAGAGGTGTTGGTGGTGACAGAAGCGATAAATATGGTGGTGGTGGCGATGGTGGTAATTTTTAATGCACAAATGAATTGGTGGTGTGGTGGTGGCAGTGGTGTGGTTGCCAGTCTGGTTTTGGTGATAGTGATGGTGTTGGAGGGATTACAGTCATAAGACTATTACTAAGACTAACATATTTTCACAAATTACTAAAGAAAAACAATCTTCCAGCAAAATGTGTATCTCAAACAAGCATATCTACACACATGTACACACACAAATACGCACACACACACACACACACACACATATACAGACAGATAGATGTATACATACATATATTCATTATGTTTGTTTTTATGTTCAGTTATAATAAAAACAATTTTACATTAATCTGATGGGTTACTCCATACTTTTGTACAGTACATATTTATTCTTCTTCTACAAGAATGCTGTTGACAGTGACTTTGAAGTTTCAGCCAGCTAGCCTATTGCCCGACAACGGTTTAGCCAGCTGAAATGCTGAAGTCACTGTCAACAATATTATTGTATAAGAACAGTAGATACAAATGCATACATATAAATGTATGTATATATATATATATATATATATATATATATATATATATATATATGTACACACATACATTTATATACACACACACACACACATATATATACACACACACAAATTTATATATATATATATATATATAAATATATATATACACACACACACAAATTTATATATATATATATATATATATATATATATATATATATAAATAAATGGAACAAAAACGCAATAGAGGGCATTAAAACATTCAGACAAATAGATAACGCAAAGGCAGACAAGAGACACAAAAATTAGAAGGACAGGCAAAAAAGACGGGTCATTCTTGGCTTTCTTTCTTCAGTCAAGTACCAGAAGTCACGACCATTTTGGACAGTTACACTTGAGATGGTTCGATCTGGTTATCTCCAAAAACGTCTAAGCTAAGAGCATTAGACCCTTTGTAAGAAAGCTAGCAAATGTGTACGGCAACAAAAACCAAAAAGCAAACAAACAAGAAAGGAAAAACATGGTACAAAATTACGAATACAAACAACAAGAAATAACAACTGGCGTCTTTCGACTGAGAACGATTCAACTTGAGCTGGTGTGTATGGGATGAAAGCCTAAAGGCAGGAACATGGGAGATGGACACAAGACGTGTCAACAGTCGGCAGTCAGGCCAAGAAAGAAAGATCATGGGTGGCTGGACACCGGTCACATGGAAAGAGGAGAAATGGGTAGGGGACAGTGGGATTAAAGGATTAGAAAAAAAAAAAAATATATATATATATATATATATATATATATATACATACATACACACACACACACATGCATACATTTATATATATATAATAAATCTTTGAGCGACATACACATATACATGCAAGCATAGAATATGTACGTTAAAACAATGATGAAGATAATTCATTCACACAAACACACACATATATCGAGTATGTGGTCATAAAGGCTGAACTACGAATGTAACAAAAGAAAAACAGAAACACACATGCATGCATGTATACATACAACGCACACTGTGGCAATCGGCATCCTAATGTAAACATATTTGCATCAGCACACATTTGCAAACATAATACACACTTTCACACAGTTTCAGATGTTGCAAAGGGGCACTTGCATTGTTTACTTGACCTCCAATAATCACCAAAGCTACCTCAAATTACTCCCTGTAATTTTTTTGAAGATATATTGGATATTGTTATTCTAGATATAATGACTAAAAAAACAATACAAAAGACAGAATGGTCATGGTTGGAATGCCATTAGAGTTGATATGCATATACAATTTACAAACTACGCACAATTTTTAAGCACTTTACAAAACCATTCACACTACTTAAGACTATACACAATGTACAAACAGCATACACACACACAATATTTATTTACAAACATTACACATAGCCACAGCTGTTCACAATTTACACACACCACACTCACATCTACAGTTTAAAAGATATAACATGGGAAGCTCTATGTCTGGTGTTTCTCGAACTTCTTTAACTAACTTCTTTTTATCTTTTACAATCACTTTTACATACCCTCTTGGTAGGAAATATTCCCCACCCATTTTTAATGTGAATATATGTAATATCAGGCGAGATTAATTATGCTCCTACAACTAATTTGAAAGTGGGTGAGAACTTACCATATTATCATCCAATCATTCTACTATAAGCAAATATTTGATGCAATATTGTTTGACCTAAGCTTCAGCAGGTATACATTCTTTGTGCCTCACATATGCTCCATAGCTATATCTTTATATTCTGAGTCACAGTTGTAGTTTCTTTGCTTACACACACTTATATTGATTTCTCTGCCCACATACAAGGTAACACATGTCTATATATTATATATCTATTATGAGGTTAACAGATGACAATCACAGCTAAAATCAACACTGTTTAAACATGTACATATGCATATTATATATATATATTACATAAAGATAGTTATGGCCAGTCTATGGGGCTACCCTGGGTTTTATGTCCATAAAGCTCTTAGCTTTACGGCATCTCTTCAGACCCAAACCCAGATTAGGGTCTGAAGAAACGCTGTAAAGTGCTTTATGGATGTGGAACCAAGGGTACCCTCATAGACCAGCCATAACTACCTTTATCTAATTTCTATTCTATAACTTAAAGCGTACTTCTCTTTCATATTTATGATTTACTGATGATATATATATATATATATATATATATAATATATATCATCATCATCATCGTTTAACGTCCGCTTTCCATGCTAGCATGGGTTGGACGATTTGACTGAGGACTGGTGAAACCGGATGGCTACACCAGGCTCCAATCTAATTTGGCAGAGTTTCTACAGCTGGATGCCCTTCCTAACGCCAACCACTCAGAGAATGTAGTGGGTGCTTTTACGTGTCACCTGCACAAAAACGGCCACGCTCGAAATGGTGTCTTTTATGTGCCACCCGCACAAGAGCCAGTCCAAGGGCACTGGCAACGATCTCGCTCGAAAACCCTACAAGGCCAGTCAGGCGGTACTGGCAACGGTCACGCTCAGGATGGTACATCTTATGTGCCACCCGCACAAGAGCCAGTCCAGGGGCACTGGCAACGATCTCACTTGGCTTGCCGGGTCTTCTCACGCACAGCACATTTCCAAAGGTCTCGGTCAGTAGTCATCGCCTCGGTGAGGCCCAATGTTCGAAGGTCTTGCCTCACCACCTCAGCCCAGGTCTTCCTGGGCCTACCTCTTCCGCGGGTTCCCTCAACTGTTAGGGAGTGGCACTTTTTCACGCAGCTATCCTCATTCATTCTCACCACATGTCCAAACCAGCGCAATAATATATAGTAGGAGACACTTACCCAAGGTGCCACGCAGTGGGAATGAATCCGGAACCATGTGGTTGGTAAGCAAGCTACTTACCACACAGCCACTCATATATATATATATATATATATATAAACTGGGTGGCCCAAAAGTAGGTATACAGTTATCATGTAGGCACTTTAAATTTCTTTTAAAACATTGTATTACATTTAAATTTCTATCTTACAATCATATTGTTTATGCACATCTTAAACAGACAATGTTTAATCTCTCAGATGTGCAAAATGTCCTCCTTCAACATTGCAATATTCTTCAAACCTCTTGAGAACACTCTGACACACAGTGCAGCACAAATTTCAATCTCCATCAGTTTCAGTGAATGCATCAGAAATGTAATCGTTTAATTCACTTACTGTTTTGGGGTTCTTCTCATAAACCTTGTTCTTTACAATGCCCCCAAAAAAGAAATCTGTTGGTGTCAGGTCAGGTGAACGTGATGGCCATTCGATGCTGCCCTGTCTTCCAAACCAACGCTGTAGAAAGGCTTGGTTATGAGCTTGACAAAATTAACTAAATTAGCATAGAATAATGGTTTCATACTTTTTCATAATTAAGATCTAAATGGTTAATATATGAATGCAAAAGATATAGTTGAATAACTGTAAACCTTACTTTTGGGCCACCTGTATGTATGTGTATATATATATATATATATATATATATATATATATATATATATCCATATTGAGTGAGTGGAATGGGTGAAATGCAGGCTGCATATATTTCTTAGCTAGCTGATCCTCTGATGTAATAGTTACTCAATGAGGGGTGCTCAACTTAGCTAGTCATCAGGCTGAGATTACCTTAATTGCATTTGTAGTAACTCTAGTTGCAAACCATGAACTATAAAGAAACTATCAGCTTATCGAATTTCCTCGTAACTTTGATATGAGAAAAAGTGTGTAACATTCAATACCAATTAATTGTTATTGTTCCTGATTGTGCACTGTCCACTTTTTGTTCTCTATAACTGTCACAGGTTGCTTAAAGCTTACAAACTTTCTATATTTGGATCTCCTGGCTGTTACCCTTGTATGTTGATATATATATTCACATACACATATATGTATTCACATTCACATACACATTGATATATATATTCACATACAAGTCAGGATGTTATCTAAAGGTACAAGTGCAGTGGTTGTCTTTATTGCATGTATGGAAATAACCACAAATTTTTTTTGACAGTTTCTTTTAAACTATATTTTAGTTGTTTGTAATTTACATGCATATGTGGTATATATTTGGGTTTGTTTATTTCTTCATTTGATCATTCACATATTGAAGTCTATAATTATTTTTGATGCTGTCACTATTAGAAATGTTTGTGGCTAATAAGCAGTTTATCACAATAACACATTAAATCTTTTAAAAGTTAATATTTAAATAGAAAACTAAAAAACATACTGTACAAATGCATATATCTCTTTCAATCCCCTTCGTTCCAAGTATCTATCTAAATTTTTCCTGGCACCACCATGGGATGGCACTGCTTACTTTGCAAAGTACTAGTCTAGATGGTAACTTGACCAGCTGGTGATAGCTACCAAATCTCCCGTAAATCATATTCTAGAGGCACATGTTGAATGATGTAATCTTATAACAAAATTAAAAGACAGGCAGCACACATCCAGTATAATATATTCATCATGCTACTTCTAAACACTGAGTGTTCTCTGCATTTATGACATTATTCATGCAAAAGAAAGAAAAGAAAATGTTTTAGTTATCAACACACTCATCAGCTAGATTTCATTAGCCCAGTTAACTAGAGTCTTGCCAAGCCAACAAGAAAAGTTCTATATAATCACTCAGCCTACTAGAAAGAACAGCTAAATCTGCTACATATCAGACTCTGCTATGCAATTGCTGATTTAGTAAAAATATACAGATGAATAAGAAAGTAGTTCTAAAAACATTAGCATAAAATATCTAATTTCAAATGACAGTAGTGAGAGGGAAAAAAACTAGTTTTTGTAACAGCAGCTTCCTTCACAAGTGCAAGAGAAATTTGGGGTCATAAAAAGATAAAAAGTTAAAATTGTAATCTTTAGAAGACTGCTTAGAAAGAGATGGCTAAATTCTCAGAGTTAACTGTTTTTCAGTCATTTCAAACAAAAAATATAGGGAAGGAACAGATGGGATAACTGGACGAGGAAATATTGGAAAGGGAGGTCTTAAGTCAACAATTTCTATAGCTCCAATGGTTAGTGGTGAGCTGGTTTGTATAAATAAAATTGTTACAACCTTTAGCTGAAAGGAATTTAAGGGACACTATACATAACTTACAGTGTATGCAAGTTATGTATACCATATTAGAATATTCATAGATTGGTGCCTAGGCTGGTATGTTATGAAATGTCTGTGTGTACATGCAGGCGATTTAGTGTATATGTTGAAAAAAAAACAACATGGAGAGTGTTAATAGTATTAAATAAACGCTTATCTGGCCATGACATGTAAAGCTGCACCATCCTGTTTGTCCTACATTGCATATCAAATATGTAGGGTAATGACGGTGGGGACTGGTAGGGTGATTCTGTCTCAAGCAGCTCTGAGTAAAAAAAAACAACTTACAGACAAAAAGCAAAGTAAAGCCAACTGGATTCAAATAGAGAACAAAATTTTCAAGTTGAAACTGCACTGAATCACTAAACTAGCTCCAACAAAGTATCACCTACTCAACCTTCAATGTCCTCTTCTTCACAATATCCACTTTTTACATTGACTTGAAGACTTAAAGTAAATATTGTATTGAACTGCATGCTCACAGGTTGCTCATTCAAAATCCACTCCTCCTGCCATTTTTTATTTTATTTTTTTTTACTTTTTACTTGTTTCAGTCATTAGACTGTGGCCATGCTGGGACACTGCCTTGAAAAATTTTAGTCAAATGAATCAACACCGGTACTTATTTTCTTTTTAAGCCTGATACTTATTCTATCAGACAAATTGCTGAGTAACGGGGATGTAAACACACCAACACCAGTTGTCAAGTGATGGGGGACAAACATAGACACACACACACACACACATGATAGGCTTCTTTCAGTTTCCGTCTACCAAATCCACAATTTTGTCAGTGAACAGGCCGCGGTCTCAAAGCAACGAAAATATTTTGACAAATTAAATTTAAATGTTGAAGTGAATCTGACGGCTTTTGTGTGTTATTTTTAATGGCTTATAAACACCTTCCACGCTGCAATTGTTATATATATATGTATATATGTGTAATGTTAATTCTCTAAATGAAGTATTAACAGTAACTGCACGATAAAGTGTAGTATATTGCCACTTAAGTGTGGCTGACCCCTAGGGGTGGATGTTACTGTTGCTTTTAGCCCCAGGAGGACATCTCCTCCAGCTGGCTTATCGACACACGACTGTGTCCTGTTTGCCAAGGGAAGTTATCCCTCTCACCACGAGCTGCAGCACGAACGGATCCGGATTTCAGGGTTATTTCCCTTCGTCGGCGTTCGATAGCTACTGACCTAGGTGAGAGAGACAAAATCCTGGCAATCTTATATCTACTTTTCCAGTGAAATTCTTCACTGATATCGAAAAGGTGAAAACAAGCAATATAAGTGGCAATATACTACACTATATATATATACTACACTATATATATATATATATATATATATATATATATGTATGTATGTATGTATGTGTGTATATATGTATATCTATCTATCTATATATCTCATCATCATCATCATCATCGTTTAACGTCCGCTTTCCATGCTAGCATGGGTTGGACGATTTGACTGAGGACTGGTGAAACTGGATGGCAACACCAGGCTCCAGTCTAATTTGGCAGAGTTTCTACAGCTGGATGCCCTTCCTAACGCCAACCACTCAGAGAGTGTAGTGGGTGCTTTTACGTGTCACCCGCACGAAAACGGCCACACTCGAAATGGTGTCTTTTATGTGCCACCCGCACAAGCCAGTCCAGGGGCACTGGCAACGATCTCGCTCGAAAATCCTACGGGAGCCAGTCAGGCGGTACTGGCAATGGCCACGCTCAAAATGGTGCATCTCATGTGCCACCCGCACAAGAACCAGTCCAGGGGCACTGGCAACGATCTTACTTGGCTTGCCGGGTCTTCTCACGCACAGCACATTTCCAAAGGTCTCGGTCAGTAGTCATCGCCTCGGTGAGGCCCAATGTACGAAGGTCTTGCCTCACCACCTCAGCCCAGGTCTTCCTGGGCCTACCTCTTCCACGGGTTCCCTCAACTGTTAGGGTGTGGCACTTTTTCACGCAGCTATCCTCATCCATTCTCACCACATGTCCATACCAGCACAATCGTCTCTCTTGCACACCACAACTGATGCTTCTAATGTTCAGCTTTTCTCTCAAGATACTTACACTCTGACGGGTATTCACATTGACATTACACATCCAACGGAGCATACTGGCTTCATTCCTTGCGAGCTTACGTATGTCCTCAGCAGTTACAGCCCATGTTTCACTGCCATGTAGCATGGCTGTTCGTACGCATGCGTCATACAGTCTGCCTTTTACTCTGAGTGAGAGTCCCTTTGTCGCCAGCAGGGGTAAGAGCTCTCTAAACTTTGCCCAGGCTATTCTTATTCTAGCAGCTACACTTTCAGCGCACCCACCCCCACTACTAACTTGGTCGCCCAGATAGCGGAAGCTATCGACTACCTCTAGTTTTTCACCCTGGAATGCGATAGAAGTTGTTTCCTGTTTGTTTACAGTCTTTATTGCACCTGAACATCTGCCACAAACAAAAACTAACTTGCTAGTTAACCTGCCTTTGATGTTGCTGCACCTCTTATGTGTCCATAGCTTGCACCGGGTACATCTTATAGAGTTACTACCTACTCCTTTTCTACATACTGAGCAGGGCCATCTACCTGAAGGGGTTTGTGTTTTATCTACCTTCCTACTTATTAGGATTTTGGTTTTAGCTAGGTTGACTCTAAGGCCCTTCAATTCTAGACCTTGCTTCCACACCTGAAACTTCTCTAGTTCTGATAGTGACTCCGCAATTAGGGCAAGGTCATCAGCATAGAGGAGCTCCCAGGGGCAACCTGTCTTGAACTCCTCTGTGATTGCCTGGAGGACTATGATAAATAAGAGGGGGCTGAGGACGGAACCTTGGTGGACCCCTACCTCTACCCGGAATTCATTACTGTACTCATTTCCAACCCTCACCTTACTGGCAGCATCTCTGTACATGGCTCGCACAGCTCTCACTAACCATTCTTCTATCCCAAGTTTCCTCATTGACCACCAGATAAGGGATCGGGGGACCCTGTCAAAGGCTTTCTCCATGTCAACGAAAGCCAGGTACAGAGGTTTATCCTTAGCTAGGTATTTCTCCTGCAACTGTCTCACTAGAAATAAGGCATCAGTAGTGCTTTTACCTGGCACGAACCCAAACTGCATCTCATCTAAATTGATTCGCTCCCTAATTAGTTGGGCTATGACCCTCTCTGTAACTTTCATAACCTGATCTAACAGCTTGAGGATATAAGAAGTTACAGCTATCATATTTTCCCTGAAATTGAAAGTATGTTGCAGGTTTCATTTGTTAACATCTTATTTACCTTTATAAGAAACAACAATAATCTAGGAATGTTGCTTAATACTTTAACACACAAAGCTGGAAAATGTGTTTGCAGAGGTTATTAAACAAAAGCAAAATGGTGCAGCACTCAGCCCTGAGATTATAAATAGCTTCAGTAATTATGTTTTACATTTTACCTTTCTTTTTTTTTTCATTCATTCATAAACATTGTGCCTAGAGTAAGATGAACAGGGAGGGATAATTAGTAAGGTTGGTAAGAAATAAAAAGACACATGTAAGATTGGCTCAGGTGGACATAAAGGGTAGCTTGAGGAGAGGGTTACTTACAGAAAAGGAATGTGAAAAGAAACTGCACAACAATAACTTGATAATAAAGGTTTGCAACATGAGAAGAATGGTTGATCAAGCAGATGCAGTTTCACAGAAGGTCAATGATAAAGTGGAAATAGAAAGGTAGGAAAGTAGATGTAATAAGGACATAGGGATGGGAAAACATCAAGGCAATTTCACAGACTTTTTTTCGAGTAATGATTGGTTGGTTTGTGTACAACTGATTTAATACTTTAGCACTTAAACTGGCCATATCTGGCCCAAATATCCCATCTGCTTTATGTTCAAACTGGCCGGATCCGATCTCAACTGCCTATTCTACAATGTCATTCTAAAAATATACAATTATATCATCAAAATTTTCAAGCAATGAAATAATGTATAATTAATTCAAAACAATGTGAATAAAAAAACCATGATATTTGATATAGCAATCCAAATTCTAAGGGGTTAAACAATAAACTCTACAGGTGAGAAGAAAATAGCCTTAAATTAAAAATAAATTAATAAAACACTTAAAACAAACCTGTAAAATGGATAGACAGATGAGAACATTTACTGATTGCTGGAAGTAACTTGGAATCAACAGTTAAATCTTAAATGCACAAGGCATGATACTTGGGGGAGGGGACTAATCAATTACATCGACTATAGTGCTCAACAGGAATTCATTTCATCAACCTCAAAAGGATGAAAGGCAAAGTTGACCTTGGTGGAATTTGAACTCAGAATGTAAGGAGAGACGAAATGCTACTAAGTATTATGCCCAGTGTGCTAACAATTCTGCCTACTCACTGCCTAATCTGTAACACTATTCTCATGATCCTTGCTGCTCAACCCACATTACAATCACTTCATTCATATGAGCTAAAGAGGAAACCTCTATTCAGTTCCTCAACCTGCAAGAAATAGCAGCAAAATTTTCCTCAAATATGGGTTTCAAATTTTTCCACAAAGCCAGCTGGTTTGGGCGAAGGAATAAGTTGATTAAATTGACTCCAGTCTTCAACTGGTACTTATCTTATCGACCCTGAAAGGATGAAAGGCAAATTCGACCCTGGCAAAATTTTAACTCAGAACATAAAGTCAGACAAAATTGTCCAATATGCTAATGATTCTGCCAGCTCGCTGCCTTAAATCTTCTACAAATATTACCTTACTATTATATATATATATATATATATATATATATACATACACACACACATAATAGACTAATACTGAGTATGTACAAAAAAAAAAAAAGACTGGATAGTCATGGTTAGAGTATCAGTTGAATGATAAACTCAACATGTAAAAATTATCTTTCAGCATGCATAGTTCACAACTGAAGAACAAAAGCACAACAAAGATAAGTTGTTTTTTCTTTTTACAAAATAATCAAAATACACACAAAACTCCACACTTCAGAAAAATACAATTTATAAGAAAAACAATACTTACACCAACAACAACATTAAAAGCAGGAAGTACCATTATGTGCCTTCAAAATAACAGAACTGCACAGAATATACTTAAAAATAAATGTAACACATACAAAAATAAACTTTGAAAGTCTGACACAAGACAAACAGCATTAAAAACATCTTCAAGGAAGTGAAAAAAACTTATCATTGCCAACATTTCTTACAAGATGAAGAAACTTTCTTACAAGTGAAAGACAACAGCCAACATTCCAAATTAGAACCAAAGTAGACAGACACTTTTGACAATTGTAGTGGTCTTATAACATACATAAAAATCTTGCATTCACTATATAGATATCACAATGACATTCATAAGCTACTTCGAAACAACTTTACAGCAGAAACACAGGTTGCTTTCAACATACAAAAGAACTAGCAACACAAAGCACATTAATACAATAAACATGTGCATACCATCAACTCCATCCCCACCACCAATCCCACCAGATTATATACTCCATATAGAGCACTTAACATTCACACAACACCACCTAGATATCAGATAGAATAGACAAGCGATGTAGTATCATCCCAACTCAACTCTATATTCTAAATAAACCACACCAAGATATCTTACCATGCCAACTGCAACGACTCTTCCTCAGATATCACCTTTTGCTCCCTACACTCTCGAAATAACTTGGCAAATAATTCCCTAATTCTCCTTGGACCACAAACTCATTATCACAACACATTTACACAACACTGAAGAAAGCTAATACACTTTTACAAACTTCAAAAAAAAAAAAAAGAAAAAAGAAAAAATAACACAATGGAACAAGTTCCACTAAGTTTTCTAGAATTCAACAATACTCGATCACCAACATAGACACTGCAGTTCATACACTCAATAAAATAATTACAAACACATCAAAAGAACATATCACACAAAGCAACATAAAAACTACAATCCCAGAAATAGCCAACCTCAAACACAATACACACAACTGAAATAAAAGTCAGCATCAAACAACTAAATAATGAAATAACCAAAAAAAAGCATAAATAAAACAACTGGCAATCACTTATATTGAACATAAAACACAAAACTAATAGTAAAACACACTATATATGGTAATTAGCAGCATCAATAACAACGGTGGCCACCACCACCACCATCATCATTCAACGTCTGTTTTCCATGCTGGCATGGGTTGGACCAGTGGTTCCCAAAGTGGGCAGTAATGCCCTGCTGGTGACAGTGGAAAATTCTAAGGGGGTATTGAAGAAAAGTTGGGTGATAATTGGGTAGCGATTCATGTAAAAAGTGGGGCAATAATAGGGTAGTGATTCATGTAAAACAACAAAATAATGGGTTCATTAGGTTAAGTTTTATTTGTGAAATACAGTTGCTTTGAATTTGCTTCAGAAAGAGGTCAATGTTTGTGATGGTTAGCTGGGGTGGGGGCACTAGGAATGTGGCCTGGGTGCCAAGGGGGCGGCAGCCTGAAAAGTTTGGGAACCACTGGGTTGGACAGTTTGACAGGAGCTGGCAAGGCTAGGAGCCACACCAAGTTCCATTGCTTTGGCATGGTTTCTACAGCTGGATACCCTTCCTAGTGCCAACCACTTTACAGAGTAGCCATAATAATTTCAAATAGTATCTATACACTACAATGTCAATCAAATACCTTGATCAGACATTTCTCAAAAATCAGGCCAGACAAAACCACACCTGTTCATCTAAAACACTTAGCAGCATGATTGAATCACTGCACTCCCCAACTACTCTTTCTAATCTCATCAAATTCATTGATTCTTAAAGCTGGAAAAAAATTATAACAAATCTAAAGCTCTACCAAATCCCAAATGAAATAACATCAAATAACTATCACCCACATATGCATGCTTGCAAATAGTCTAGAAAGGCTAATCTTTAAAATCACTAACACACAAATCCTCTTCTCCAGATCACACTCAGATACCAATCACTATGCCCAAGAACCACCCTACTCACAAGACGAACACAGACAATTAATGATGGCCTCAACTACAAATAACACACACAAACACACACTAACTAGCATTTACATCAGCAAAGTTTTTAATTCCATTCCTCATTATCCATTCAACACAAAATGCTGACAAGCAAATTACTCATCAGGCGGCCAAGCCTATGTAATATACAGAAACAGCACCTGCAGAATCCGAGTCATACCAAACAGAGTACAAACATACATCTTCTTACTCATTCTTTTCAACCTTTACTGATACAGCCTTTTCACATACCCAGAATGTGTGCAGATAGCCTTATACATAAATGACAGCACACACACACATCCTCCTACTGTTCTCCAGACACTGCTGCATAACTATTCCAACCTTTTTTAAATCTCCTAGACCAGTGCTACTCAAAGTTGTATGGCGCACTGGTATTTGGCTGAAGAATGTTGTACTGGTCCACGAGCCATCAGCTGCCGGTACACGGCGAGTTTCCAGAAAAGAAAGAAACATTATAAAATGCTTATGTAATATCGTATTATTTGTTTACAAAATAAATATAAGATAAAAAAAAATCAACTTTTATTTATATTCATTAAATATATTGTTTCCGGTATAAATTAATATTACTAAGAAATATTACCAGTCCGTGGCACATTGGGGAAAAAAAAAAAAAACTGCCAGTTCACCACATCAGATAATTTGAGAAGCACTGCCTTAGACCACTTGGACATGCAAAGGGCACAGTTTGTTGCCACAGCATGCTTTAACCTCTCCCCCCACCACCACCACACACAGACATACAGTCTGTGTCATTATGTAAAAAAACAAAAAATCACCACTAAACATCTGAGTACAACTACAAAATCCCGGAGCATTACTCCAACAACACAACAACAACCAATAGACATTATCATTCTAGCTCAGCCTTGACAAGCATAAAAAAAAAAACATACAGAAACAAACAATAAGTGTAGAAGAACAGCTACTGATGCACTCCACCTTGCCTACTTCCATGTGGCCACCATTAGAATATACAGGCGTATAAGAGAGACCAGACATTTGAGATGATGCAGTTTGTCTGGACTATCATGCTGCACCCCATACAATTTTTTACTGTATGCTAGAATGTGCAGTATGACCTTCAGCTAGGAAGAGACAGTATAACTGAGGAGATGAATCTGTGGGTCATGCTACAACATTCTTCAGCCAAATACCTGCTCAATCAGCTTTGATCTAGAGCTATACAACACCAATATCCAAAAGATAAAACTGGAAAGGTATAGAAACATTGATGGACCTAGGAAGTTTATTGTAACAAACTAAACAAAAGACTAACAAGGGAATACAAAATAAAAATCATTAATCAAACTTGAACATCGTCATGTTTTCAATATAAGTTTGAAAAAAAAAAGATGTGTTCCTTATGTACATGAATACGTATGTGTCTGTATATATAAATACACAAATACACACACATATACTTTAACAAGATAATAAAAGTAACATATATTTTAGTTCAAAAGCCATAATAAAACCTTGTGGCTTTTGTTAATGAACAAAGAGAAAACTATAAACCTAAAATTAAACATTTCTGAATAGTGAATAACTATGCATGTCACCATTTGTAGGATGCACAAGATTTTCAAGAATAAATTGACTCCATAAATTCTGAAATAACTTGTCTTTGGCAATACAAATTTAAAGTACGGTTTACATTTTAATCAAAGTGATTTGTACAAATATAAAATGTGAGAGTGTGTGTGTGTGTGTGTATACTTATATATGTATATAGGCAAATCAAAAATGAAAACAAAAACAAGTCAAAAGGATATACATAGTTAACACATTAGGTTGATGCTCAGTTTAAGATGGGAAAAACAATGGGGCGTGATGTTTGAAAGGTTCGGAGAGAAGGAAAAGAATAGTCTGGGAAAAGCACGCATGTGGTTACACGGCTGAAATGACCTGATGATATACGTCATCATCATCATCCTTTAATAACTCTAAACAAGTATTTTATGACTGTTTAAATCATCATCATTTTAAAGTCTATTTTTCTACACTGGCTGTTTCATTATACATCTTGATCATTTCATTCATTAACCCTTTAATATTTAATCCAGCCATATCCAGCCTAAATATTCTACCTGTTTTACGTTAAAACTAAGCCAAATCTAGCTTCTCACATCTACCTGACAATGTCATTGAAAAATATACAAACACACCATTGAAATCTTGAAATTATAAGATATTTCTTTTATTTCTTTTACTTGTTTCAGTCATTTGACTGTGGTCATGCTGGGGCATCACCTTAAAGGGTTTTAGTTGAAGAAATTGACCCCATGACTTATTCTTTGTAAGCCTAGTACTTATTCTATCAGTCTCTTTTGCCAAACAGCTAAGTTATGGGGACATAAACACACTGGTAACATAGACACACAAATGTATACATATATATGTATATATGATGGGTGTCTTTCAGTTTTTGTCTACCAAATCTACTCACAAAGCTTTGGTCTGCCTGAAGCTATAGTAGAAGACACTTGTCCAAAGTGTCACGCAGTCTGACTGAACCTGGAACCATGTGGTTAGGAAGCAGGCTTCTTACTACACAGCTACGTTTGTGCCATAATTCCAAACAATGTGAATAAACAATACATTTGATAAAGAAATCTGAATGCTAAAGGGTTAAGGCCTTGCTCTTTGAGGCTTGATCTAACTAACTATCTAGCTACTACTTTTCAATCCTTCTTTGGACTTTTCTTCCACCATTATCTCATTATCTTGAGGATCAGGGTGAAGAAAAGAGAGCTTGGAAAAGGAGTAATATATTCATTAAGATCTAAAAGGTAGGTAAAGATTTAGGATGATATAGAGAAAAATAAACACAAAGAAAAAAGAAAGCGATAGAAAATTTAATCTTTCTCTAACAATTTCAGATATTCTTTGTAATTTTATTTCATTTTATCCATCATGTGATTTGTAAGTGTTTTCGTCCTTTATGAACTCTAGGCTCAAAATAGCTTCCAAAAATAATAAGTAAAAAAGAAAGAAAACTATAATGATTGTTTTGATAAACTGAACGCCATAAGATAACTGATTATAATTTGCAAAGATTAGAAGTACAAAGATAAATTGGCCAGTGACTTTGAGGACAAACTAATACCATCTTCAGCCAGACTAGCTATCCAACTAAACAACAAAAGAATAAGAATTTTATCTTCCTACATTATGGATGTTTATATGCAACTACCTATGTATTAGTCAATGTTTTCTATAACTGTATGATTTTAATCTATGTGTGTGTGTTTATCCTAGACAATGTTCTTCAGTAATAGATTCTATATAATGTAGTATTAATGTATGCCTTTTTGCTTTTTAGCATAATAATAATAATGTAGAAGGATGCAATGACAAGGGAAAGAAAATGTATAATAGTTGATTGAAATGACTCCAGTACATCACTATTTATTTTATTCCTCCTGGTAGGATTAAAGGAAAATAAAATAATGCAACACACCGGCAACAATAGATTTTCAAAAATATCTTCTTGACCTATTTTTACAAATTGTCATATTGAGTAGGTACAAGACAAACCATAGCTTGGGTAGGAAACTTCCAGAGAAAGGCTGGTTACTTATCTAGCTAGGAATCCCTGAAGCACAACAAAATTGATTGTAAGTGCCAAACCATGAGTTAGTGCAGTGTTTCTCAACAATTTTTTACCTATGAACCCCTTTGATTCCTGTTTTACTTGGGTGGGCCCCTCAGTCATTTGATGTTTAAAAAATCATTTTAAGTTTTTATAATTAAATATTATTAGGAATTGTATAAAAATAATTGTTGAAATATTTTGTGTATTGCAGAATGAAAATACCAGCAAACCTGAATTTGAATGTTAGGTTGATCTTAAAACTTAAAATTCATTTTCATGTCATGTTATCTCATAGATTTTTGGGGGTAAATGTATTATAATGGAAACCTTGTGAGTGGACAGAAACTGAAAAAAAGAGCCAATTTTATATATGTATGTGTGTTTGTGTCATCTTGAGAGCACATGACAGTTGTAAATGAGTGTCACTGTCCTACAAGCAGCGTCATTCATTTCCTATATAACCACTAATTTTAACAACAAAATTGTATATGGACCCTGTCTGAGAACCACTGAGTTAATGTAATCCTATACAAACATTTCATTTCAAACGAACACATACTAATAAAACATTTAATATGGTTTTCCATCCCCTACAGTTAATTCACTGCACTATAGTAGGGGAAATATTGATGTTTCCAGGAAGTGGATAACACAATAACCTTTTTTTGTAAGAGAAATAAAGGTCATGGACAATCAACTCAACCACAGTATATTATTGGTATATATTTGAGCCAAGTCATTGCAGATGACAGCAGCTAAATCTTCCTCAAATCTGATCATTCCTTCTTAAAGTAGAAATAAAGATAACAGAAGCTAAAATAAGGAAGAAAATGTCAAGACTAGAATGCAGAGTCTACAATTTCTTAACTGGATATTTCTTCAGTATAAATCCTAATAGTTTCACCCTTCCATGATTCTCTGGTAATGTCCCTCAATCCAGCTCAAATTGTTGATTGTCAAAATCACAATAGTAATAAATCATTTTCTCATTTTATTTGAATTAAGCATCTTGCACGCTCATTAGCTGTTATGTTTCAGTTGTTACCATACTTGTATGTTCGTTTCTACATGTGTATATGTGTTGTGTTCATTTGAACCGTTTAATTTCTGTGTGCATTCATCTGTACATTATCAGATTTATCCCATTTAACGCGTATGCATGTTATATATATGCAGATGTAAATGAATCAATTCATCCGTATTGAAAAACATGGCTGTATATTTATTTCAACTCTAGTTCAGAAATTCCAGTTGAATATGTTTATAAATGAAGGGTAGATACTAAATTACTCATTTTTTTCTGAAGTTCTTATTGAAACTAGAAAATAGATATGTAAAGGAAATGCATATATACTCAATACAGATGTGTCTACCTCCACTGATACTTATATTGTTTCTTCCATAAGTTCTTACTCATCTATATTAGTGCATACTAAAAGCTTTCTTCTCATATCCATATTTTTATAAAAATTACAATTGATAAATAATTTATAAGTATTTTAAAATAGGGAGTTACTTTTCAATCACCCTGTATATAGAGAGTGATTCATAAGTCCATCTAACATTTAAATGATATAAAGCATATTTTATTACAATTTTGCTTGTATATATTTTAAATATTCTTTGTTATTTTGTTGAAAGTCTCTCTCACTATCTCTACATGTATGTGTGCATATACAATAATTACACACACACAGAGACAGTGTCTGTTTTCATGTCAAGTTATAAATAAAAAGATTTTAATCAAAGGATCACTCAATACTTTTTAGTAGAGTACATGTCTGTTAACTTTTACAAAGAAAAGTTTGGCAGTGACTCTATATATATATATATATATATAACTCTATATATATATATATATATATATATATATATATATATATTTAATGTAGTCCCATTTATGCCAGCATGGAAAACAGACGTTAAACAATGATTATTTGTATATCATTTTACATCTGCTTTCTACACAGGCATGTTGCACTGGACAGTTTGGCAAGACCCAACAGATCAGAGAACCAAATATCTCTCCAATTTCTCATTTCTAGTATGGTTTCTACAGCTGATCACTTTTCATAATACATCCAGAGTGGATGCATTTTATCAAGGCATCAACACAAGAGAGGCTGTCATGTTTTATGTTAGACAAAATAATTCCCCTCTACCTTACAGTGTCCAATTCGTTGCAGCCAGCTAGTCATGTACCTCAAACCCTGAAACATCCCAATCCACTTGTCTCTCCATCTCTTGAGGCATCCATCACACACCTGGCTTCTATATTAACCAATATTCTCTTTCCTCCTTCCTCAAAAGATCAACTCTTTGGAATCGTCTCCCTGCTCCTGTCTTTCCTGCAGTGTAAATGGAACATTAGCAGCAAACTCACTGGTCTCAGAAGGCCTTCAAAATTCGTAACAGTTGCACCTTCTTCCAGATGTAGCAAGTAAAAAAGCAATAAACAAGTAAGATAAAATAGTGTACCATGTATTTTGATATTTATTCATATATTATTTGTATTATAACACATATTGATTAAAGCTGAACAATTTCAGGAATGAGTTTTCACTGTAGTTTCTTCATTGAAATTCCAGAAATAAATCTTTAACTGACAAACCAAGTCACTGTACAAATGCATCAAACATTCACCTCTCACTTACATCCTCTTTCTACACTGTTTTCTCCTGCAATCCTTCAACTACTAACGTTCTGTATATACACTAAATTCTACCAAATTTGTTTGAGAATTATTTTTGATGAACTGAAAAGAAGCTGCAGCAAAAGAATAATCCTGAATTATTTAGATTTATCCATACTTTTAATACTGAGTACTATGTAAGCATGTTGTTTGTTTCTGCATTTGTACAATTGATATTATTATATCTATTAATTAAGATGGCGAGCTGGCAGAATTGTTACTGCACCAGGCAAAATGCTTAGCAGCATATCATCTGTCTTTAGATTTGGAGTTCAAATTCCACTGAGGTCAACTTTGCCTTTCACCCTTTTGAGGTTGATAAAATAAGTACCAGTTGGGTCGATATAATCAACTTAGCCCCACCCCTGAACTTGCTGGTCTTGTGCCAAAATTTGAAACCATTATCATATTCATCAGTCAAAATAACCTCAATGCACTGGTAGTGTTCAATATATTTTAAGATGTAGAATTTGCACATGAAATCATGTTTTGGTTCTTAAAGCAGAACCTTATCAATGGCATAGACTGTATTTGCTCCTGATGAACAAAAGCAAAAGGATTCAGCTGTAGAGAAATATATAAACAATCGTACATGCATGTATGTATGTATGTATGTCGGAGCCATCTGCGGTTCAAACACCCAGGAACTGGATGGCAAGCTCGGAAACACGAGACGCAGCCAACACATACATGTATGTATGTATGCAAGCATGTATGATCTTTCTTTGAATTTTAGCCAAGTTTTTCTGAAGAGTTCAAGCTGGTCACTAACAAAGGAACAAAACTTTTGGGGTTAAGAGAGTTCCCAGTATTTGCAAATATGTGGTTGAGTTCGTGTGTTGGTTGAACAGTCGATGCATGCACTCAAGTGTGTGCATCTATTCACCTAAAAACATTTCTGATTGCAGAATCTTTGGAATGTCTTACAAACCTCCACTGTGTTGTTAATAGACTGGATTTGGAGAACCTATGTCGGTTTCTTTTGCTTTCTTTGAAAGACCTAATTAATATTTCTAGGTTCTTGAGTAAATTTCTTGATATATATATATCCTAATGCACCTATGATGATAGGTACAAATGAGAATTTATAGTCAGAATACAAGAGTTATAAGTTCCACGTGTGTGAGTGTGTGTGATTATGTATGCGAGTATGTGAGTTTATGTGGGTGAGTGTATGTATGTGAATGAGTATGTATTTCAAATTCCGCTGAGGTCAACTTAGCCGTTCGTTTTTCAGAGAACGATAAAATAAAGCTCCAGTCAATTACTGAGTGTAATTCAGATGATACGTCCTAGATTTGAAGAGAATCATATGTGATGTGAACAGATGTATATAAATGGTTGAAAGGTAGCAAATATAACGAACACGGGCAACCATCCAGAAAATGATCATCTAAACAAGAGATTTGTTTCCGGGAAAAAGTGAATGGTAAATTAAATCTACAATAATGCATAACCAATAGTTACTGTATTGACTTAGTAACGATAAAAGATATTAAAAGAAACAGCCCTGCGATTCCAGCTCTGACCATAAGGCACGAACCAGATACCGCAACGTGTCTAAACTAGCTCGCAACACTGCTTGAAAACGGCACTCCACTGCGCGCGCGTATGTGTGTATATGTGTACTGCGGTCACACTGTTTTATCCTTTCCAACGTCATTGATCATCGTATGCACGCACTCATAATACACACAGTGATTTTAAAAATATATCGATTTGCCAATTTGGCACAAGGCCGCAAATATTAAAGCGTACATACATGCCGGGATTTTATCTACCCAAGGGAATTTGACGAAATGAAATGAAAAGTGAAGCCGGCACCAGTGAAAGCTTAAAATATTGTTTGACCATTTCGTCTGGCACTTCGCTTCTTCTACTTCACTACTCTTTGAACGGTTTATATATACCTACATAAAGTGGTCTTAGTCATATCAGAGTTACACACACTTTTTATACTCAGTAAAAACCTTTGTCTCATAGATAGAACGCTGATATAAACGAATTGATTCAAAATCTTTCTGATTCTTAAGTATAGAAGGGGCATTTACATGGACCCTTTACACGCTAGAAAGAGCAGACTGATCTCCCTTAAATCACATCCGATTGTCTTTAAATAAAATATAAAATATAAAAAAAAAGATAATGTTATCCAAGACATTGAAAAAAAAAACCCTTGAGGTCATGCTTGGACCATCTTTAATCATAGATTTACTTCATCAGAGTTGACCCGGGGCAAAAATACAATAGTAACTATGTAAGCCACAAGAGACAAAATCATTTAGAGGTAGGACATATTTCGTAAAGCTTATTAAGTGGATAACCGATAACAACAATCAACGAGGCGAAATCTGAACGAATTATTTAAGAAAGACAGGCGCTACAACATTTGCATCAACTCCCCCAACCATTCGTGTTTCTTAGATAAGCGTGAAACCTAAAACATCTCGGAAAATATGTGGAAAGCCCTAATATTCATACTATTTTTTTTTCCTTAGAATGTTTCTTTTACTGTCTAGTTGTTTCGGCGTAGCTAAATAATGTTTATAAGGCGTGGTGAGTAATGAGTGACAAAGAATAACTATGTATAAGAACTGCAAAGATCGATTAACACGTAAACAGCCCATGTTAATGGCGTGACTATCTCTCTTTCTCGGTTTGTCTGTGTATGTGCGCGTATACATATATACACGCATACATTCATACAAACGTATATATACTCATACATTCACATAGGCACATACATTATACATATTAATATGTGCATGTGCGTGTGTGGGGAGAGAGAGAGAGTGAGATCAGTAAGTGACCTAATACATATTCAGCAATAGTTCTGCGAATTGTGTGTGTGTGTATGTATATATATATACACACACACACACGGCAGTGTATGTGTATATGTGCAAGCGAAAGAAATGCGTGTTCTGTGTTTGTATTGCTGTTTACTTGGAAATTTCATGTGTGACAAGTGTAGACGTAAGCGAGAAGCGAGGCAATTAACGCAACTCTAACGAGATCGAGATCATATAATAGCAATTAAAAATCCGATTAGACGGAGGACGTGTGTGAAAATATATAAACCGAACAGGCAGTTAACTACGTAGAAGACGATGTATGGGGAGGATCAAAGTTATTAAATAATCCGTTTTCAGTTTCTATTCTACTTATAACAGGCAGACGAAACAAACTCAGTACATCTGTCAGATACAACTAAATATTCACATAGACTAGAATATACGGCCCGAAATCGTCACTTCAGCTTTCTTTAAAATGTATTTGATAGGGAAAAATTAATCATTCTATAAAACATTGTGAAAATAAGAGAGAGAGAGAGAGAGAAAAGTAAGATATAAAACAACTTGACTCGCACGCTCTGAAACAAATACTAAACAGATATATATCACATATATACACAACACACGACGTGTGCGCGCGCGCATATATACACACGCACACGTGTGTGTGTGCGCGCGTATATATACTCGCTCACATACATATACATGTGTGCGTGTGTATACACACATATGCTATTCGGATATACAAATATCTAAGACTGTAGTACTTGTAAATTCATATATACAGCTTGCGTGCGCGCGCGTATATATATATATATATATATATATATATATATATATACACACATATATATATACACACACACACACATATATGTGTACACACATGTGCGTGTGTGTGTGTATGCGTACGTCTAGACACATAATCTGTATTTGTAAAATTACATATACCGCAGTCCTAGTTACAAATATATCCACATAACTGGTGTTTAGTAATCTACACACGAGAACAGAACATTAATCCGCGTGCATTTCAAAAATGCGGAAAAAAAAAGCAGACGATAGAGCTTACGAAAAGATTTCTGTGTTCACATATTTTGTGTATTTATATTTTCTACGTTTCTTTTACATATTTTCGCACTTTCCCAGAATTTTGCTGCATTTCTTTTCTTTTGCAAAACAGCACACACATACTCATCCAAAAATGTGGCCAAGGATAAGTGATGTGATAATAACAATAATAAAAATAATAAATAGATCTACTCACTCTCTGACGACAAAGAACGGGTCTTCGAGTGGCATTTTTCATGTACATTAGCCGTTTTATGTAAATAATGTAAAGTAGGTAGTCCGTCAAATAAGTACTTATTATATATGTGTGCGACACACATAGATATATATGATGAATATGTGAAGGAGTTAAATGATCAAGCATTTGGTGTCACTCAGCAACTGCCGGGACTCCATTTTAGCTGGACTGACTGCTGCCGGAAGTTCAATTACAAAAACGTCATATGATTTATGACATCACATTGGAATTTCCGGCATTCGAGCAGAGGATTATTTCTATTTTTAGAATTTTGCTGGGGATTTTCCCTTCCCTATGAGCACTTAACTTTTTTTTTTTACCCTTTAACTCCCTGTAATTCATTCTTTATATTTGTAAAATAAAAGTAAGGTATATGACATAGCATTATGACTAAAACTGATTTTACCTATCTTTAAAATGAAAACGATTTTTTTTTCCAATTGAAGATCAATGTTTTGGAATGTCTAAAAAGTTCTCAGAAAGGGAACTATAGTTTCTTTTCTGACGTGAGGTATAATTGAGGGAGTGTGTATGCTTCTATTCGAATTATTTGTTTACTGATTTTCTTTATTTCCCTCCCGTTTACCAAACACTAGCACTAGCAACCAGTGAGGTCACCATGTAACTTGCAAGACAAAAATCCTTGGAGAAGGTGGCTTCGTACCAGATGATGAGAGATTAGGGCATGACAAAGGGACAGAAACAGGTGTCTTGCTGTAGGGGAAATATATGGATACTCTAGTCAGAGGGAGAGAGAAAGAGAGAGAGGGGGGGAAAGAGAGAGAAAGAGCAGGAGTGGGGAGAGCAAGAGTGAGAGAGAGAGAGAGCGAGAGAGAGAGAGAGAGAGAGAGAGAGAGAGCGAGTGAGAGAGAGTGTGAGAGAGAGTGTGAGAGAGAGAGAGTGAGAGAGAGAGAGAGAGAGAGAGAGAGAGAGAGAAGGTGTGATGTGCCAGGGAATACTTTTGTGGTAAATCATGTCCTAATTCCATTGATTTCAAATTTCGGCCCAACGCCAGCCCTTTTGGAGAGAGAGAATGAGTCAACTGCATTAACCTCACTATTCAACTGGTACTTATTTTATCGACCCCCAAAAGGATGAAAGCAACATAAAGTCAGAAAGAATGCTGCAAAACATTTGTCCCAGCACCATAACAATACTGCCAGCTCACCGCCTGCTCCCTTTATCTTATTCATTCGGTCATCCACTCTCTTTGTCTTACATTCTAACCCACCCTCCTTTCTTTTTCAACTGAAGTATTCCTATATTTACTCTGCAGTGCGACACCTGAGAACTACGTTAAGGGTACACATGTCTGTGGATTGCTCAGTCACTTGCACATTAATTTCATGAGCAGGCTATTCTGTTGATCGTGTCAGCTGGGACCCTCGTCGTCATAACCGATGGAGTGTTCCTACACACATATATATATATATATATATATATATATATATATATATATATATATATGACAGATTTTTTTCAGTTTCTGTCCACCAAATCCCTCACAAGGCTTTGGCTAGCCTAAGTCTATAGCAGAAGATACTTGCCCAAAGTACCATGCAGTGGGACTGAACCTGGAACCATGTGGATGGGAAGCAAACTTCTTACTACACAGCCATGCCTGTGCCTATATGGCGTGTATAGGTTTAATTTATCCAAAGCTTACTAACTCTCAACTAGATGAAACTCACAATTATTCTCTTGTTATACATTGTCTATTTTCTCTAAGAGTTAAAAGACCAGAAATGCTTTAAAGCTAAGTTTGAAGTACTTTTTGGAACAATGTAGTGGGTCACTGAAACTGTCTTCCATATGCTATGCACTTATCATCGTCATCATCATCATTTAACATCCGTCATCCATGCTGGCATGGGTTGGACAGTTTGACAAGCTGGCAAGCCAGAGAACTGCACCAAGCTCCACAGTCTGTTTTGGCATGTATTTTACAGCTGGATGCCTTTTCTAATGCCAACCACTTTACAGTATGGACTGAATACTTTTTACATGGCACCAGCACCAGTGAGGTCTGCTTTGGCATGGTTTTTACAGCTGAATGCCCTTCCTAATGCCAACCACTTTAAAGAGTGAACTGGATGTTTTTACATGGCACCAGCACCACCAAGGTCTGTTTTGGCATGGTTTTTACTGCTGGATGCCCTTCCTAATATCAACCACTTTACAGAGTGAACTGGATGCTTTTTTTATGTGGTACTAGAACCAGAACCTGCACCAAACACTAGCACTAGCAACCAGTGAGGTCACCATGTAACTTGCAAGACAAAAATCCTTGGAGAAGGTGGCTTCGTACCAGATGATGAGAGATTAGGGCATGACAAAGGGACAGAAACAGGTGTCTTGCTGTAGGGGAAATATATGGATACTCTAGTCAGAGGGAGAGAGAAAGAGAGAGGGGGGGAAAAGAGAGAGAAAGAGCAGGAGTGGGGAGAGCAAGAGTGAGAGAGAGAGAGAGCGAGAGAGAAAGAGAGAGAGAGAGCGAGTGAGAGAGAGTGTGAGAGAGAGAGTGAGAGAGAGAGAGAGAGAGAGAGAGAGAGAGAGAAGGTGTGATGTGCCAGGGAATACTCCCAAGGTATGGGGATGAGAATATAAATGGGAAGGCAGAACATTGCTGAGGGTGCATGAGTAGGGAATACACATGAATGCAAAGAAGAGGGAAGGGGAAGAATGCAGTGACTGTTGAAACCTGAGTATACAGGGTGCGATGGGTAAATTGTTGCCATTTTATATTTTTTTAATTTTGCATATGTGCATTGTTTGTTTTTGAGTTTGTTGACTACATAGTATAGTAGGGTCAGTTGTGCACTGTCTGTGAGAAAAACAAAAACAGCACCATGATGCAATTCACTCTGCCAGAAATTTGGAAACGACATGCTGTACTGCTTAGCATTTGCACCAGAAGCACCAATACGAACATTTCAGAGTGTTTGGGTGTGAATCTGAGGACAATGCAGAGGATTTGGAAGGAGTTGGATGAGTCTAATGGTGATTACAAAGGTACGGCAGCTTGGAAAACTCACTCTAATCATTCTGATAAGAAAAGAACTCCTTCTATGTTATCAGACAAGGAATGTTGTTCAAGGAGCTGCCTTCTAAGTCCTATGATGTTATCAGCCTCATGTATGCAAACTTGGTCAAGGGATGCTCTTCGACACTTGGTGGTTAAAAGATGTTGTCGAAGCGATATGATACGACATTCAAAAGCATTTTGGATCAATGTTAAGCCTCTGCTGCCTTGTTTTCATTTTAGGTAGAGGTGGTCTATGTTACTGTTTATGTGGAAATCATGTGTGCTTGTTAGTAATTTTGGGGTTTTCACATCAATGACTCAGATTTTATCCAGAGTCCAATCAAGCAGCCTACATATTGGTATGAATACGGTCACTGCAAACACATTGTGGGCCACTGTTTTATTGAATGCAGAGCGTTCTGAGGTCCAAATTTTCTTTATTCAGTTGCAATATTCTTTAGTGACATGTGTTTTGATACAGGTGCCAGTGTAAGATATGTAAGATATCTGTAACATTCCTCACCAGATATAAGGGATGTATGTATGTATGTATATGACATGTACATGAGTGTATATCTGTATAAACATAAATACACACACATACACTCATACATGCATACACATGCACACGCATGCACACATGCACACACACACACACACACACACACACACACACACACACACACACATGCACACACTCATGCAGATATGCACACAGATATAAGTGTAGATAATTCTGAATAAGGCCACTCTGCCAGGTGACTAAATTCAATAAAAGAGAATATATATAATTGAAAAAAACCTACTTAGCTTACCCTCTGAAAACATTGTAATACTATTTTGTTATAATTAGCTTCTTATAATAAAACATTATAAGAGCTAATTCAGAAGCCAGAACAAAAACCACAGCTTCATTTTTGTCATTTGTGTATATACATTGAGTATGTTATACAGATGGCAATTTTAACTTAATGCTGTTTCAATTGCATATGAGGTCCGATTAAAAAGTATTAGGACTGTTGCTATGATAACAAAGATAAAGTATGCTGAGTGGTGCTACATGGCACAGATTGATCATGCACTCTGTCATACATACACACTAAGTTATAACATTTTCACTCATTTCTGTTGTTTATGGCAGTGCTTGGAAGTAGAGTGTGTAGAGTGTGGTTGTCTCAAAATGAAGATCAGGTTTCAGCTGCACAGGATCTCCTTGACTGTGTCAAAGAATATGAAGACATCATAAAAACAGCCATAAGAGGTGACTGATCGTGGATCTATGGCCATGACTCCAAAATGAAAGCTCAGTCATCCAGCGGAAGACACAACTAAGATTTCAAGATGTTGAGGAGAGCCAAGAGAATGTTACAAAGCACCTACTTGCTATCCCCAATAAAGGAGTTTTGGGAATGCTTCCATCAATGGAAACAATGCAGAATAATATGTGGCTTCAGAAGGAGACTACTTTGAAGGAGATTAAATGCTGAATTAATGTGTTGTAAGTTTCCATTTTATAACACCTTCCCAAATTTTTGTTGACCAGATCATGCAGACCAAGTTTATTTCAGAATAGTAGATTTCCTGCTTTATCAGTGAACGTACTATTAACTGTTTGCTTTGTAGCAAAGGAGACAAATTCTGTCTAGGCATGTGACAACCAGGTGCATGTCAATTAATAAGGCCCAAGAAGTGTGAAATGTGTCAAATGTTCCTGTGAGTCATTTTGGAATGATATTTGCCTCACTCAGATATATATCACATTTTTAACATAAGTTATCTATAAAGAGATATTCTCTTTTAGGTGTGTATGTTATGTTAAGTATGGTACACAATTGACTGTGTGTGTGTGTGTGTGTGTGTGTGTGTGTGTGTGCGTGCGTGTGTGAAAGTGTGTGGCTTACTGGTAGGGTATTTGGCTCATGATTGTAAGGTCATGAGTTCGATTCATGGGGGCAAATTATGTCCTTGAACAAGACATTCTATTTCACATTACACAAGTCCACTTAGCTCGAAAAAATTAGTTGTAACTGTAATTCTCTGTCACATTCTCTGTCATGCTGAATAACTCTGAGATGTACGTTAAGGGTACTTGTGTTTGTGGAGTGGTCAGCCACTTGCATGTTATTTTCATGAGCAGGGTCTTCTGTTGATCAGATCAAGTGAAACACTCGTTATTGTAACTGTCGGAGTACTAGTTTTTTTTTAATGTATGTATGTATGTATGTATGTATGTATGTATACAGACATATGTACATTACATACATATATATATATCATCATCATCATCGTTGTCTTTTAACATCCGCTTTTCATGCTGGCATGGGTTGGTATGTGTATGTGTATGTGTGTGTGTGTGTGTGTGTGTGTGTGTGTGTGTGTGTGTGTGTGTGTATCATCATCATTGTCACTTTATGTCTCCTTTTCAAACTAACATTGGTTGGATGGATGAATGCAATCCGGGTTATTTCTTGTTGGGAGCTACTGCTCTCATAGACTGCTTCATGAATACCTTTGAATTACAGGTACAACATTCATACATACATAAGCTCAGTGTACACAGCTGAAACAACATTAAATTAAAGTTGCCATCTGTCATTGACATTGTCATCATTGTCGTCGCCACCACCACTGCCGTCGCCGCCGCCGTTGCCGCCGCTGCCGCCGACGTTGCCGCCGCTGCCGCCGCCGTTGCCGCTGCCGTTGCCGCCGCCGTTGCCGCCGCCGTTGCCGCCGCCGTTGCCGCCGCCGTTGCCGCCCCGTTGCCGCCGCCGTTGCCGCCGCCGTTGCCGCCGCCGTCGCCGCCGCCGCCGCCACCACCACCACCACCATCATCATCACCGTCATCGTCGTTGTTATCATTGTCGTCGTCATCATTATCATCACTATTTAATGTTTGCTTTCCATGTTGGCTTGGATGATTCAAAAGTATCCAGCAGCTGCTAAACCTCATTGAGTTCCATTGTCAGCTTTGGCTTGATGCTCTTTCTAATGACAACCACTTTACAGACTGTACTGAGTGCTTTTCACATGCCACTGGCACTGGTGAAGTTGCCATGTAAACTTTCAAGTCAGATAAAGAACAAGGTAAAAGAAAAATCTCAAAAGTAAATGCTGAACAATTGCGGAAAATAGACTCCATCAACTGCCAAGAGGGCAAGCTAGAAGTTGTAGATAGTTTCTGGTATCTAGGTGACCAGGTTAGTAGCGGAGGTGGTTGTTCCAAGAGCATAGCTGTGAGAGTAAAATTAAGCTGGGCAAAGTTCAGAGAGCTCCTACCCCTGCTGGCAACAAATGGCCTCACTCTCAGAGTGAGAGGCAGATTGTTTGTTGCTTGTGTGTGAACAGCTATGCTGCATGGCAGTGAAACATGGGCTATGACAGTCAAGGACATGTGTAAACTTGAGAGAAATGAATCTGGTATGCTTTGCTGGATGTACAATGTCAGTGTGCATGTTCGACAGAGTGTAAACATCTTGAGAGAAAAGTTAGGCATAAGAGGAATCAGATGTGGTGTGCAAGAGAGACGGCTGTGCTGGTATGGTCATGTGATGTGTATGGAAGAGGACAGTTGTGTAAAGAAGTGCTGATCTTTAACTGGGGAGGGGACCTGTAGTAGATGTAGACCCAGGAAGACATGGGATGAGGCGGTGACCTTCGAACTTTGAACCTCACTGAGGCAATGACTAGTGACTGGGACCTTTGGCAATGTGCTCTACTTAAGAGAATTCGTCAAGCCAAGTGCACCTGTGCTGGTAGGGCATAAAGAAAAAAATCAACCCTTGAACTTCGGGCCTCACAGAGGCAAAGTGGCTGAGTACCTTTCAAGTATTCGGCCTGATGGGGGCAAAGTGGCTGAGTTCCTTTTGAGCATTGGCCTCATGGAAGCAAAGTGGCTGAGTTCCTTTCGAGTGATGGGCCTCACAGAGATGAGACAGGTCAATTTCTTTCAAGTGGGCCTCATGGGGGCAAAGTGGCTGAGTTCTTTTTGAGTGCTGGGCCTCACAGAGGTGAGGTGGCTGAGTTCCTTTCGAGTGTTGATCCTCATGTTGGCAAAGTGGCTGAGCTCCTGGGCCACATAGCGACAAAGTGGCTGAGTTCCTTTTGAGTGTTTGGCCTCATGGAGGCAAAGTGGCCGAGTTCCTTTTGAGTGTTTGGCCTCATGGAGGCAAAGTGGCCGAGTTCCTTTTGAGTGTTTGGCCTCATGGAGGCAAAGTGGCTGAGTTCCTTTTGAGTGTTTGGCCTCATGGAGGCAAAGTGGCCGAGTTCCTTTCAAGTGTTGGGCTTCATGGAAGTAATGGCCAAGACTTTTGGCATTATGTCACGCTTGTGAAGAAGCCTCATCAGTCCAAGCAAAATGGCAGTTATGGCAGATACAGGTATCATGCAAATGGCACCCATGCTGGTGGCACAAAAAAGCACCCATTACACTCTCGAAGTGATTGGCGTTAGGAAGGGAATCCAATGCCAAATCAGACTGGATCCTGGCACACCTTCTAACCCATGCCAGCATGGACAACAGACGTTAAATGATGATGATGATATATATGTATATATATATATATATATATATATATATATATATATATATATATATATATGTATGTATGTATATATATGTATATATGTATATGTTTGTATATATATATATATACATGTATATATACATATTAAATATGTCTATATATATATATATATATATGTCTGTATATATATATATATATACATACACACACACACACACATATATACATATATATGTGTGTGTGTGTATACATAGTATAAAATTGATGTGGGTAGCTGGGTGCAATATAAACTGTATAGGAAAAATTTAGTCATCACTAATTGTGACTGTATGTGCTACAAGCTTATATATTATATATATCATGTGGATATGCATGTGTATCTGTGTATGTGTGCGTGTTGGAGTCAAATCTAACATGGCAAAATACTAAACATCAGATACCCCACATTCATCGTGTCGATCTCTCCTTTGATTATTAAGTGTAACTAAAAGAGAAAGAAATATTTAGATGAAGAGGATTTGAAAAGCTGTAGTGTTTGTATTCTTTCGAAGAAGACTAACAATTGAAGAGATACTACTTAGTAATATGTATCTGAGGTACTTCACAGTTGTCTGAGCCAACTCAATAGAATATTTGATCCATTACTACAGCATATTTAACACATGGACACATGCAAGAGGCTGTGCTGTTATCATTCTTCTGCCTTGTTAACTTTTCCAAACAAAGCATCTTTAATGTGCACTTGCATATAAATATTCATACACACGTAAAGACAAAAAACACTAATGTTTGTACACTTGGAAAGACAAAAATACATGCACATATACAAATTCTTATACAAATAAGAACAATTACACATACACAGATAAACACATAAACATCCATATACACCATAAAGACAAATATATGTACACACATACGCTGATTGATACATACTTAAAGAGAAACATATACATACACATTCATATATACATAAAGAGAACTAAAACATGGATGCTGACATTCACATACATAAAAACACAAATACATACACACAGATAATCTTTTAGACATTAACCCATATAAACACATTGGCATTCATATGTATACATATGTATACACACATCTACATACATTTATATACAAATAGACACACCAAAACATAAACTTTCATACATATGTAAAATCCAATGCATACCGATTCATAGTCATTCATGTATACACATACACACACATGCACACACACATACACACACATGCACACACACACACACACACACACACACACACACACACACACATACAAAACAAGTACATTCATGTATATATATATATATATATATTAATATTTTAGCAGAAGTAACAGAGTGACTCAAGGTCTGAGAGTTTTGTGTATTGGTGCATTTGTCATTATGTATACAACACCATCGCCGTCGTCATCATCATCATCATCATCATCATCATCATCATATGTTAAACAATGATGATGATGTACACATAATGATAAATGCATGCACTTACATATGTTCATAAGCAAACTCTCATAACCGTACAAAAACAGATGAACTCATAATGGCAAGCTGTTTGATCTAAAATCCTTTTCCAATTGGACCACACTACCACACTTTAATTTTGACTAAATGCATAGCATATATATATATATATTCACCTACATGTGTGCGTACATGCATGGGCACACACACACACACACACACACATACACACACATAGATTTATTCCTTCATTTATACTGGGGATTTGGCTACTACTTGAATTTTACTCTCTGTTGTCTTTCAGATGACTAATTCACATATTCAGATGATTGCATTCTTTTATGTGCTACCAATCTCATTGGTTGATCTGTTTTCATTCATCTACCCATTTGCATAGTTGGTTGTGGTTCTGTTGAACATCTTGTTGTTTATTGTTATCTTTGTGTCATCCTGCTAATTTTTCAATATGTATCATGATACAATTTCACTTCTCTTGTTTAATATGCATATTTTTCATATAACAATATTGTGTTTTTCCACAATACATAGTGGGCACTTCTCAGAACCTTTTACAGTGGTTGTGAAACTATTGCTGTCCAGCTTATACTTATGTTTATTGTTTTCCCCTTAAATTCCAGATATGTCAAACAAGGGTGTTCCATTCCTTCCACATATGTCTTAGAATGAGTATCTGTGCTATGTATGTATGTTTGTATATATATATATATATATATATATATATATATATGTATGTATATGTGTATATATATGTATGTGTGTATATATATATAAATTTAACAACAAACGGAAAATTTTACAAAAGCATAACAAACAGAAAATTCGTAGCTGACAAATGTACAGGACAATGACAAAAACAAACACAACATAATGAAACACATATACAACAAAAAAAGCCATACAGCCGCAAGACAGATATGTGGTAATGTAAAGGAAAATGAAAGTGTCCTGTAGGACTGGAGTCGAGAGCAGGACAGATAGAAAGTCAGAACGAAGAAAGAAGTAAAGTATTAGGGAAGGAACACACACATACACACATTTATATATGCATATGTATATCTATGTATCATGTATGCATATTCAAAGCAAACATTAGCGATTGTTTATAAAATAGTTAGCCATGCCACCTTATGTATGTTTCAGTAACGTAAAATCATTATTAGTTACATAATGCAAATTACATAATCAAGCCTTATGGTCAAATCATCAGAGATGTGTAATGTTTATATTTAACATTATTGGATTGAAATGATAAGCAACTCTATGTACATGTGTGTGCATATATGTATGTGTATATATATATATATATATATATATATATATATATATATATATATATATCAGCTTGAGAGTTGTGGCCTTGTGGGGCACTGCTGTTGGCTTTTCCTACACCTCCACTACATGGAACCTCTTCTGATACTTGGCATTTGGTGAATGAAAGAATTTGATGCTGCTGCCTTTATCTGCATTTCCTGCCATGTGATAGGCTCATCTGGAACTTTTGACAGTGGGAGATCCAGTTCTGCTTTGAAGACATCTACACCCATCTCATGCAGGTCTCTTAGGTTTTTGAGAGGATATTGAATAGCTGTGGGTCCTTGAAACCCAAGCTGTTGCAGTATCTGGTCCTGTACCTTGGTGTGTGTGTGTGTGTGTGTGTGTATACTAGCTTAAAAACTGCCCTATCGTGTGGCTTTTAAGCTTGTTTAAGAGAATATGTTGCAATTTCTTCCTCCAGAGTCATATCCCAATGATGATCATATTTGTCGCAAAAAATCATGTAAAAATATCGCCAAAAACAATTGCAGTCATGGAAACATAGGAATCCAAAATTTCAGGATTGCAGGTTCGGATTCAGCTTGGAATGTTTTCAATTTATTCACAGAGTCAGCCAAAATGGTATGATATGTTGGGCTACAGCCTCTAGGAGTAAAGTTGAAAAAGTGTGACACACTGACATTTACATTTATTATATTAGATATGTTTAATTTTGGGGAAACTATTTCAATTAAAGTATATTTTTATGTATGTGTGTGTGTGTGTGTGCATATATGTATGTATGTATTAAAGAAAGCAAAAAATTAAAACAAAAATAATAGTGTTCAGTAGTTGCTGACCACAGGATTTTTTGTCCAAGAAAGTTGTACATCATCTCCCACTTTCTCTCATATACCCACTCTTTCTCTCTCTCTTATTATTACTCTCATTGCCACCTTCAACACTGTTACTTTTAATAAAACATCAATGACTCTCCCTAAATTTATTTGTCTCTCTTTCTCTCCCTCTCTCTCTCCTTCTCTTTCTCTCCCTCTCTCTCTCCTTCTCTTTCTCTCCCTCTCTCTCTCCTCTTTCTTTCTCTGTCTTCATCACCACCCTCACCAACTCTATGCCTCCTATTACTCTCACCCCAGCATGAAGAAGTGTCATTGAATAGTGAGAGAGGGGGTCAAAGTGTGACACACAGACACACAGAGATTAGGTTTTTGGATTTATTATATTAGATATATACTATATATATACATATATATAGTATATATCACCACCCAGTCACTTAACATTTTTTTCCATTTCCTTTTTCCTTGCGCTAGCTTACTATACTGTCTGATAGTCAAAAGACTCTGTTTTGATTTATTTTTGTGGTATAGCCAAAAGGCTTTTGTCCATTGTATATGTATAATTCTATTTCTTATGTTACGCGTGTCTGATAATCGAAAGAACCTTTCTGTTTGTTATTTCCTTGTGTTTGTATATGTACATTCATTTGCCTTGCTTAATGCCTTCAGCTTAAGCCCTTGGCCCAACTGGTTTTGAGTAGTATCGGAGATGATTGTACGAAACTATGTGGACATTCCAGACACCAACTGAAGAAGTGATTGACTGTGAATGATCTGTGTATCTTGTTTTGTTCTGTTTGCCATTGTTGTGCTATCATCTTTTTCCTGCTTGTTAGGCAGGGATATTTACCATTATACTACTGAGGACCATATATATATGTATAGACACGCACACGCACACACACACACACACACAAATATATGTTATGTGTTATGTGTGAGTGTGTGTAGGGATCTATCCCAAATTTTGTAAATGCATTACTACCTGTACTTTTTCACAAATGCAACCTATCTCATCCTGGGACTTTCAGTATTTCATAATCAATTTGAAACATACACAAGCCATCACACTCATTAACTTACCTGTTAGTCTTTATCTCTCTCTCTCTCCTTTTTCTCTCTCTCTCTCTTTTCTCTCTCTCTCTCTCTCTCTCTCTTTCTCACTTACTCTCTTTCTCTCACCAGTATATCTTGAAGGAACTTGTTCTGCCCTGTTATTCGGACTAAAGTTATATTGCTTTATTTGATATCATGGATGGATGGACAGACGGATGGACAGACAGATGGACAGACGGATGGATGAATGGATAGATGGATGATTAGATGGATGGATTGGTGGATGGATGGACAAATGGATGAATGGATGGATAGATAGAGGGATAGATAGATATGATGGTCTTTTTCCACCTACTAAATACACTTATATGGTTTTGGTTGACTCATGGCAATAGTAGAAGATGTTTGCCCAAGGTTCCACACAGTAGGAGTGAATCTGAAACCATGTGGATTGTTATCAGACAACCATGCTAGATATATACATATATGTATTATTTATATATATATATATATATATATATATATATATAGTAAGATATAAGATACACACACACACACATGCATACACACACACACACATGCATACATACAAACACACACACGTATGTATATATATCCATCTTACTATGCATGTTTAATGAAGGCTAAGTGTTTGCTACAATTAAAATTGCTTTATTAAACTACATGTAAATCTGCTCAATACATTTAATTCTCAACACATGAATAGAATATTGATTTTTCTTGCAAGAATATTTTAAACAATATAATAAAATTGAAAATACACAAGACACTGTTGGATTAATAAGAACTAGTAGTATCTTTCAGTGAAAATAATGAAGTTTTCTTGAAATGTTAGTGTTAATGGCAGCAAATGATAATTTAGAATTTAAAATTCTATCAGAAACTATATAAAAAGAAGACTAATTCAGAGAAATAATTATATGTTTATTCAAAGATCTGAGTGAACATTTTGATAGAAAATTGATGGTTTGTTCCTTCTGAATATATTGGCTTTAAAAATTAGCTCATTACATGTACATTTTATTTCTTTGGTGAACAAATCCTTGAAGTGTGCAAGCATGCTTTTGATAAGTAATGTTATAATTATATTTATTCACACTCATATATGCAGGCACACACATATGTGTGTGTGTGTAAGTCTGTGGATGTGAAAAAAAAATGGATCTTCTGTTAATTTTGACTGAGAATTCCAAGTGAATTGCTTGCTAATTAATTTAAAGTGGTTGAGTAGCCATTGACACTTGTAACCTTAATGAAGTTTTAGTGCAACACTGTGTATAATAAGGTTGGCCCTTTGAAATACCGGCTCATTTCACTTGTAGCAATTGGATTTGATCCTGCGTTTTGCCACATAGAAATCACAAATCAATCATGTGTGCAAACCCACTTATCTAATTAATGGCTGTTGTTCACATGATAGTTTGATGGCTCATCTAGACTTTCTGTGAACACAGCTTATAAATACAGTCACATTTGCCACCAATTTCACAGTGTCATAGACGTCAGAGCTGCCAGGACATTTTATACTTTCACCACCTTCAGCATTCTCTCTCTTTATAGCTGTTTTCACAGCTACATATTCAACCTGGAACAATTGAAGAAGAAGACACACCATGGCACTAGGAATATGTATTTAATAGGTAAAAATTAGCCTAAATGTTGAGTTCCCAACAATGATTTCCTGCACTTTTCATATATGTTGTTTTATCTGAATATTTTTTTTGCTTGTATTGCATGCGCACTTTTTCTATAAATGTAACAGTAAATCATGTTCTAAAGCATAAAGAAACCTGCCAACCCCATTTCATACACAAGTCTTGAGGTGACCCAATAATATAGAAAAAAGATACTGATCAAGATGTCATACAGCACAGTTGAACTGAGGATCACATGTTTTCAAAGCAAACTTCTTAAGCTCAGTGCCGGTATATATACACATGCATGTGTATATACACATGTAAAATACTTATATTCTTGCATGTATGTAGATATGATACATATCTGTATGCATACGTGTATTGTATATATGCTTGTGCGCATGCATATGTATACAGGGGTTGGACAAAATAATTGAAACACTTTAAAATCTCAAACAAATATATTTTAATATGGAGTAGGACCGCTTTTGGCAGTAATTACAGCTTGAATTCCACAAAGTGTGGACTTGTACAAAGTTTGAATTGTTTCCAAAGGAATTCTTTCCATTCTTCAGCTAAAACAGTCTCCAGTTCTTGTAGTGATGATGGTGGAGGATATCGGCTCCTTACTTGTTTTTCTAAAGTGCACCATAAACGTTCAATAATATTGAGATCTGGGGACTGTGGTGGCCAGATAAGATGTTCAGCTTCATTAGAATGTTCCTTGTGCCATTCAGTAACAACTTTAGCTGTGTGAATTGGTGCATTATCATCCTGAAAGATTGCATTTCCCTCTGGAAACAGTTCTGTAACCATAGGATGAATTTGATCAGATAAAATGCTTAAATAGTCTTGACTATTAATTCTGTCATAAAGGGAAACTATTGGCCTGGCGGATTTCCAAGATATAGCCTCCCAGATCATCACAGATCCTCCTCCATGTTTAACAGTTGAAGAAGATAGTCTAGGTTAAATGCTTCTTTTGGCTGTCTCCACATGTATACTCAGCCAGTGGTTGGAAATAAGGTAAAGGATGACATGTCCAAGATAATAATATTCTTCCATTGCTCTAAGGACCAATTCTGTAGGTTTTTACTACACGCTAAATGCTTTGCAAAGTTTGTTTTTGAAAGTAGTGGAAACTGGGATCCCAAGGTAGTCATTAAATTTTGCAGTAATTTTAGGAGCTGTACTTTTGTGATCCTTCCTAACAATTCGTGTAAGAGTCTGACAGTCCCTATCTGAGAGTTTTGGTTTTCTTCTGGAGTTTTGTTTCAATGAGGAGGTTTTTCCCTCTTTCTCAAAAGTTGTCTTTACTTTCGAAGCACTACTTCTTGATACACCAAACATTTCGGCTGTTTTCATTACGCTAGCGACTGCCATACGAGCACCAACAATTTGACCTCTTTGAAAGTCCGATAGATCTGTCATTTTAATGAATTTTAATTTCCTTTTTCTGATGATATCTGAAAAGAAACAACAATTTTAGCAAAACATATTAAGCAACACTAAGAATAAATAAAAAAACATAGAAATAAACAAACTTTTGATGGTTTTATAGATATTTCAAAATTATGATGCTATGATGCTAGGTGTTTCCATTATTTTGTCTAACCCCTGTATGTATGTATGTATGTATGTATGTATGTATGTATGTATGTATGCATGTATGTATAAATGTATATATATATATATATATATATATGTGTGACACGTAAAAGCACCCACTACACTCTCTGAGTGGTTGGCGTTAGGAAGGGCATCCAGCTGTAGAAACTCTGCCAAATTAGATTGGAGCCTGATGTAGCCATCCGGTTGCACCAGTCCTCAGTCAAATCGTCCAACCCATGCTAGCATGGGAAGCGGACGTTAAACGATGATGATGATGATGATGATGATATATAAGCACATACAAATATACATAGTATAATTTGAGTGAAGACTTGTAACATTCATTTCAGAACTCTTATGCTGCTATCTGGCTACCACATCATATCCTGCAGCAGGGTGTAATCCAGGCCCAGATACACATGCAGAACTTCTCTTTGCTTGAGATTAATACAAGGATTGTATAATTATAAAGAATGATTTTCTTTAAGGGTACATTAATATAAACACAGCAGCTTAAAGCTGGTGTGCAGAAACAAATGCTGTGATCTACTATTAAAACCTGTTTCTCCATCCTTGTGTCATATTATCCTTATATATATATATAAACACACATACATACCGAAGGGGTTGCTGGAAAGTTCCTGGCTTTGAGTAAAAGAAAATACAGGAGGATCAGTTAATCATGAGTTTATTCAATGTATTCTCCTCTAAGATTAACACTTATTGCAGCAGTCCTTCAGTTTTTCTAAGCCCTGTAAAAGAACTTGGAAGTTTGGGCCTCCAGTAAGGCCTTTTAGCATCTCCTCGTATATAGTGAACGGTGTCAGCAAGAGGATCTAAAATGTATTCTCTAGTCAAGATATTTTTGCTGGCACCATCCCTACTACAATAAGGCACTGGCATCCAGTGAGTTTAAGGACCGCATCTCCTACATGCCAGGCCCTAACACCCAGAATGATAACAGCACTGACAGTAGCGCCAACAACACTGGTGGCTACAACATCCCCAGGCCCAGAGCCAACTGGAGATGCACCAGTAATGTGAACACAGCCAACATCCAAGCCTGAAAATACATTGAATCAGTCAGTATGGCATTCAAATGACACTTGTACAACCACAGGTCCTCCTTCAGGGTCTCAGAAAGATGATTCGTCACATCCATGGCCAGCTATGCGTGGTGCTTCAAAGATCAAGGGACCTCATATGATATCAAGTGGAAGATCTTAGAACAGCTGGGTCCCTACATCAACAGGAGTAGATGTTGCATGCTATGTATAGCTGAGTGAGGTAGGATACTTAAAGACTCCCTGATACCTGGATCACAGAATACTCGCCAAGAAATCTTTACACCATGTATCCATTTCAAGCACTACTTGCTGCAAACATGGAATTCCCTGTTTGCTGGCTAAGCCTGGAAGAGTCCATGTTATCCATTAGCAGACCAAAGGATAGATCCCTTATTCCCCATCGCCATATAGCTGGTCTAGGGTAGATAACCTGCCCTCACTATCACTGGACCTTTTATTCTCTGATGACCTTTTGACCATTGACTGTAACAACTGTCCACCTCCAAGAGGTGAAGAGTTAAATTCGTCTTCAGACTAGAATCTGATGAATCATCCATGAAGCTATGGTTTTCATGGATGTGAAACCATTGGTCACACTATGACCAGACATTAACTTTATTACTTTAATATATATATATATAACTGAGCTAAAGGCAACAAAAAATAAAGTAATGATCATCACTACTCTAGATGTCCCTGTAATAATCCATAAATAAATTATCCTTTTCTGGATGCTTAATGAACTAGCAAGACAAGATTGTATAGCAAGAAAAATAATGCCTTTAAGTAGAATACACCACTTGAAATCTGACATACAAAGATTATGCTTAATGCAAATATAGAGAGGTAAGTATCTTATGCAACTAGAAAACAGTTCTGAAATATCCACTTTTGGACTTCAAAAAATATCATGTAAAAAATAATGGAAAACTAATACAAGTATAAAACACATACAAAATAAATATCTGCTTTCTGTGTTCATGGCAGCTTACAAATTCAGCTCAGTGACTGAAATGACAAATAGTTGAGTAGAAAGAAGGAACAATAGAAATAGTTACAAATGCAGAAATAGCATGCCATAATAAGCTAAATAAAAAATTTGCTCGTATAAGGCCAATAACTGACAAATATTGAACAGTGAGAGAGAGAGAGGGGGAAGAGAGAGAGAGGAAGAGAGAGAGAGAGAGAGAGGAAGAGGAGAGAGAGAGAGAGAGAGAGAGAGAGAGAGAGAGAGAGAGAGAGAGAGAGAGAGAGTACAACTTTAGCTGAGAATGCAGTATTCAAAGTTGAGACAAAAGATTCTTGATTGTGTTACTGGATCAAAGTTAGAATTATCAAAATCAAGCAAAAGAAACAGAATATATTGTGTATATTCAGTTCGTAGATGTTGGAAAGAAAAACTGGCTGATGCTATTACTGTCTGAGGTAACAAAGAATGCCTTTATAGGCATAACAAAGTTGAGTGTTTTCATATATTGGAAATTCTGCCAGCATTATGAAATATCAACAAAAAGAGGTGCTATAGACATGCACCAAAAAAAGATTTTAGGAAAAGACAAAGTGATCATAAACTGGAATATGACAAGACACAAGAGATGGAGAGAGTAAAGCTAATCAACTTGACATTGTTGTGAAGGACCACAACAATTCCAACAAATGATAATGTATACCAAAAAGCAATGAAAAAATATCTAAATATAAGGATGTAGAAATAGGGATTATCAAAATGTGGGGACTGAAAACAGGGACAGTCCTAATAATATTGTCATGAGTATGATTAAAGTGATGAAGGAAAGCCATAACCTTAACTCCAGGATTAACACATATATACAACACTTAGAAAATAGTTCTGTTAGGTATGGCACGCATATTTTTAGAGTACTTTTGATACATTAGGAAAATAGGAGAGTATTGTAGTTCGCTTGAAGCATTGTGTATTGTTTGTAAAGAATAAAAAGTTTAGAATGGTACAACAACGCACTATAGAACAAAAAATGGACTATATACTTGTTGTAATTTGGTTATCTATAGTCCGATGATATTTCGGAATTACAATTCCTTCTTCAGATCTTCTTTGCTGGAGTCTCTGATACATTCCCATGATACACAGCCATGTATTTAGTAATGCTGCAAAGCATGCAAATAAGAATAGTAATAAGAATAGTAGTATTTTCAAATTTTGGCATAAGACCAGCAAATTTATGGGGAGGGAAATAATTGATTACATCAACCTCAGTGCTTAACAGGTACTTATTTTATCAACCCTGAAAGGATGAAAGGCAAAGTTGATCTTGGTAGAATTTGATCTCAGAATGTCAAGCCAGATGAAAAGCTGCTAAGCATTTCACCCTGTGTGCTAACGGTTCTGCCAGCTCACTGCCTTCCATCCTATATTAATAATGATTTTATGTATTTGCCACAAGGGTGAAGGATAAGGGGGACAATACAGAGACAGATATAAAGGAATGATAAAAAAAAATTTTTTTAATAAATAAAATAAAAAAATAAATAAAGTATACTACTTTTATTAAGGCAGTGAAAGGTGGTGAGCTGGCAGAACTGTTAGCATGCTGGGTGAAATACTGAGTGGAATTTCGTTTGTCTTTATGTTTTAAGTTCAAATTCCCTTCAGGCCAACTTTGCCTTTCATCCTTTTGGGGTTGATAAATTAAATACATGTGAAACACTATGGTCGATGTAATCGACCATAATTTCAGGCCTTGTGCCATTAGTAGAAAGGATTGTAACATAGGATGAAAAATGAGACCTGTCAAATGATGGATGAACTGTGAGGTATCAAAAGTTAGCCAACAGCTTGTATATAACCACGTGGATATATATATTTGTGTGTGCATGGCAAGTGACATGTGTTTCATTTGAGAAAGGCCTGGAAGAAATAAGTAGTCTCATCTCCACAACTTTTAAAATGGTAGTAGCAGATCAATGGAAGTAAGTGACAAAGGTGACACCTCCATCATGCTGGACTAAGAGTTATGATGTCAGACAAACATTTAGCATGAAATTTTATGGCCTAGGCTATACATTAAGTTAGATGGCACTGCAAAGGATCCCTTCAGCCATTTTGAACATCTCTGGCATTCTTAGACAAGATCAATTGTCTTGACTTTGTTTTGTCACTGGACATATTTTTTAAGAATAAGTGAAGTGAGTTTTTATGTGTGAAAAGTTCTTTACCAGTGTAAAAATAAACAAAATAAAAGTAAAAAGAAAAAAAAAACAAAAAAAACTTGTGCTAGTCTGGCATCTTCCTCTACAATTGCTAAGTCATCATCAAATTTAATGGTTGAGCTAGCATTTTTGGCTCTACTGTGTGTACACTATTATTAAAATAGATGAACTAGAATTAAAACGCACCAGCTGCACAAAACAATTTCAAATTAGCATAAATATTCATGAAGAAAATGAAGAGATGAGTTTAAGAAATCAGGCAAGAACTATACAATATAGACAAAATATATTGATTTTTATAATCAATATCAGACCTCACATTGAAGGGAAGGAACAGTTGATTATAACAACCTTTGTATTTAAGAGATGAAAGGACAAAGTTGACTCTAGCAGAGTTTGGACTCAATATATGAAGGAGCAACTTTCCACTGATTACACATACACAATATTTTTCACTGTTTATGTTTTATTTAAATGAAAGTCTATTTCTAATTACTCTCTACACTAGCAGCCTCCCTGTTTATCTGTCTGAAGCCAAAAGACACTCTCTTTGTATATAATCCATATATCTTTGTGTCTCTTGTTCTAGTCTTATGTCTCTGACCTGAGTGTTTTCAGTTTTAAAATTTGGTTTTGTTCTGTCTTTATCCTAGTAACTTAAACGAACAAACACCAACTTCTTCCATGAGCCAAAATCAAAATCATAATGATTTCAGATTAAAAGCTGGCTGATTTTGGAGGAAATCATTTTATTCGTGTCTATTTTTTGTTCTTTCCATTAATTGTTGTATTCATCCTTAACCATTATTGTGTGTGTGTGTGTTTGTGTGTGTGTGTGTGTGTGTGTGTGTGTGTGTGTGTGTGTGGTGTGTGTGTGTGTGTGTATGTGTATGTGTGCTTGGGTGTGTGTGTGTTTGGGTGTGTGTGTGAAAGAAAAGAAGTTGAAAATGCACTTTAAGAAAATTAATTTACAATCACTTGACCAGTTTCACAATTTTCGGGATTTTTCAAAAGTACTGAAATATGTAGTGTCTAGTGGCTATGCTATATTTATCTGGACAAAATGTTTTGGAGTTGTTTATCACAGATTATTTATGTGACAATTCTTCATATTTGGTTCTTAATACTAGCTGTCAAATCCAGCTGGTTTAAATACTAAAGAGTTAAAATGGTCAAATAGCAGTTTTGTTCAAAGCAAGCTGTTAGTCAATCCTTCAATGATGTGAGTAGTTAATTTGGAAGTTCCATTTCTATTTTTCACTTCATTTTTCTTATCAAAGACTTCATCAAAGATTCCCAAACAACACATTGCAGTTTCAAATTTCAGACAGGGACCTGCTGTGTGTCTATTTGATATATTGCTACAGTTTATTCAGTTGTGGTTTATATCTTTTAACAAACATATTTCTTTTTTTTTTGTATACTTATTCTATAGTTTTATCAGAACAAAACTAAAGTGGTAGGACTTGGAATTAGGGGAGTTGTGTTCATTGCACATATGTCTAAGTGTTTACTCAGAGGAATCTCTTCTAGTATTAGGATCTTACATTTGTTGCCTATGAATGGTGAGTCTAGTTTTCAATGTGTCATTTGTAGAAAAAGAGTTATTTTCTGGTGTGTATATATTTGTGAGTGTGTGTATATATAAATATATATATATATATATATATATATATATATATATATATATATATATATATATATATAAAGGACACAGGTTTCGTGTGTCACATAGCTAGCTAGAGGCGATGGCTTCTTGGAGCTAATTCACGGCAGCTTTCGTCCTAATTTTGGGACTGCTATGTTAGCTTGGCAATAACTATTAATTTCCAGTACCGCTGTCGTAGTCTCCTTTAGAGAGACTTAGAAATATTAATAACTCTATATATATATATAAATATATTCTAATATATGATTATATAAACATGATTTATTAAAGGGTGTGGATAAACCCCACCAACAAGCTAGAAATAGATGCCAAATGGCTCTAAATACCACATCTACACTCCGTTTGCACAGGTTGAAAGTGAGCAGATGAATAAATAAGATTTTTTAAAAGCATTAATTATAGATCAATTTCTAGCTTAGGGGTGTAAAACCCTCTGCAGTCATCGATATAATATACTTGTAATATTTAAATGCAAATATTTATATATACCCATACGAACAACATGAATATATACATACAACCACATGTATACTAGTTAAATCTAATTTATTCCCCTCAACCACGAGCATTTATGATCAAAATAATATCGCAGTGAATATAATTTGATCAGGAATAAAAATATACTGAGTGTATTATACTGATGACAACAGACGGTTTTACATCGCTAAGCTAGAAATCGATCTATAATTAACCCTTTTTTTAAAAACCTTATTTATTCATCTGATCACTTTCAACCTGTGCTGATGGAGTGTAGATGTGGTTTTTAGAGCCATTTGGCATCTATTTCTAGCGTGTTGGTGGGGTTTATCTGCACCCTTTAATATAATCATGTTTATATAATTATATATTAGTATAAATTCTTACCTATATGGTTTTATCCTTAATCATGTATACATACACACACACATACATGTATATATATAAATACATATATATATGCATGTGTTTGTACACACACACCCACATACACATATATAAACACACTCACATAATTCTTATAATTATTCCTTTATATAGTTACATTGTTGTTGTTTAGCTCCAGATCAACCTTATTCCAGCAAATCTAATCAAAGGCAATCCATCCATGACTCTCTAGTCTTTTTTATTGGTATATAGAAATACATTATCTAATGTCTTTCCTTGTTTAAAACAGTGCTATGTGAATTGATAGTAATTTGCCCACTATTTTTAGCTGGTCAAATAACCATATAATAGCTTCTTCATTGGCTTGAAAAAGTAGTTATAGATTTCCATGGCACATTTTCAATGTTTTGATGCAATCCATGTATATATATATATATTTTCACATTATAACAGCAATGTGTATATAAACATGTATGGATGTCTTGATGTTTTTGAGCAAATTTATGTTAGTTAATGCAAATTATTTAGCAAACATTTTCTCTTTGTTTTCATTTTTATTTCCTATTTAAAAATATGAATTTTAGATGTTTTCATTTGCTTATTTACTAGAAGTTTACCTCTAGACAATATTCTATTAAAAATATTCTTTTTACATTTTCTCTCATGCTTTTTTTTTTATAAGATATTGAACATCAAAAAATACCCAAAATTCACTGCAGTAAAGATGGATGAAAATTAGTATTTCAAAGCAGTTAAATTAATTGAAGTGAAAAGAAACAAAATAAAAACAAAACCAAAAAAGAAAAAAATGCAAAATTCAAACTGTGAGTGATGAGAATAAAGATTAGCAGGAAATGTTGGATTGAAATGGAACATGTATCTCCAAAGTTTTTTCATTAGGAATTCTTTTCCATTGTAATTTTAATGATGCAGAAGATGGGTAAGAATTTAAAATGGAATATTTCTCTGCTGCCTTGTCATGTTCCAGAATTACTATTTATTTGCGCAGTAGACAAGTAAAGCACTAGGCTTAACATTTTTTTTACAACATTGAATGAAATATGCTAAAATATCTGACAAAGTTCAAGAAATGAAAAAAAATTGAAAAAAAAATCGCCTTACTCTTTTACTTGTTTCAGTCATTTGACTGTGGCCATGCTGGAGCACCACCTTTAGTCGAGCAAATCGACCCCAGGACTTATTCTTTGTAAGCCTAGGACTTATTCTATCAGTGTCTTTTGCCGAACTGCTAAGTTATGGGAACGTATACACACTAGCATCGGTTGTCAAGCAATATTGGTGGGGGGGACAAACACAGACACACAAACATATACACACACACATACATACATACATATATATATATATATATATATATATATATCATCATCATCATCATCATCATCGTTTAACATCCGCTTTCCATGCTAGCATGGGTTGGACGATTTGACTGAGGACTGGTGAAACCGGATGGCAACACCAGGCTCCAGTCTGATTTGGCAGAGTTTCTACAGCTGGATGCCCTTCCTAATGCCAACCACTCAGAGAGTGTAGTGGGTGCTTTTACGTGTCACCCGCACAAAAACGGCCACGCTCGAAATGGTGTCTTTTATGTGTCACCCGCACAAGCCAGTCCAGGGGCACTGGCAACGATCTCGCTCGAAAATCCTACGGGAGCCAGTCAGGCGGTACTGGCAACGGCCACGCTCAAAATGGTGCATCTCATGTGCCACCCGCACAAGAACCAGTCCAGGGGCACTGGCAACGATCTTACTTGGCTTGTCTGGTCTTCTCACGCACAGCACATTTCCAAAGGTCTCGGTCAGTAGTCATCGCCTCGGTGAGGCCCAATGTACGAAGGTCTTGCCTCACCACCTCAGCCCAGGTCTTCCTGGGCCTACCTCTTCCATGGGTTCCCTCAACTGTTAGGGTGTGGCACTTTTTCACGCAGCTATCCTCATCCATTCTCACCACATGTCCATACCAGCGCAATCGTCTCTCTTGCACGCCACAACTGATGCTTCTAATGTTCAGCTTTTCTCTCAAGATACTTACACTCTGACGGGTATTCACATTGACATTACACATCCAACGGAGCATACTGGCTTCATTCCTTGCGAGCTTACGTATGTCCTCAGCAGTTACGGCCAATGTTTCACTGCCATATACATACATATATACGATGGGCTTCTTTCAGTTTCTATCTACCAAATCCACTCACATGGCTTTGGCCGGCTCGAGGCTATAGTGGAAGACACTTGCCCAAGGTGCCACATAGTGGGACTGAACCTGGAACCATGTGGTTCATAAGCAAGCTACTTACCACACAGCCACTCCTACGCCTTGTAGAATTTTATTTATAATTTGAAATCAGTTCTAGCCAGGTTCAAATCTGCCATTCATCCTCCTTTCAGTTATAATGAGATAAATAGCAGTCAAGTACCATCTACATCTACACCCAAATCTTTGTGGTTTTTGTGCCTATTTTGAAGATCATTATTATTTGGTAGGATCCTTAGAGTAACAGACAAAATACCTGTGAAGTGAAATGTTTCTAACAGGTGGCTATTTAGTTTGTGCACCAAACAGATGCTGCTCTATGTTGTCAGTGGGGTAGCTAGAAGGTGTGTTGCCTGGGTAGACCATTCAGTTAGCTGCCCATTGCCCCCAACCCCACTTCCTGTACAAGCTTATACAGCAGACTCAAAAGTGCTATCCCCATAAAAGCATCATCAATAGTGAACCTTTTCTGCACCCTATTCCTAATTATGCTACTTTATGTTGTGCTGATTTAGCTTCTGAAAACAGAACTGAAGCCAGCTGCCCTTATGATGGCTGCCAGTTAGTAATGCTTGAACTCTGCTTTATATTGATCTAAATTGCATCCCACCAAAGTTAGATATTTTCCTGATCCTCTGAGTGAGGTACACAAATCTGCTAGAGAATGCACAAGTTTGTGTGTATCCAGCAACACTTTGAACACGAAGTACCAATCTCTTGGCAAAGCCCCTACCAAAATCTTTTGTTCTGTATTTTGCAGAGATCAAAATGGTTAATAGATTTAATCCTAGTCATTGTGAGGATCATCCCATGATGAAAATTATGATGTTGTGTAGTCCAGGTCAGCAATATTCAAGTAGACCTATGATCTATTGTTTTAAGGAGTTGTAATTGTTGATTTAGTGAAAGAAAATATATTTTGTTAGCTGTATGGTTAATAGAAGCAAAACCCATAAACGTTTAACTACAATGTTTATTGCACATAATGACAAACTGAATTAGCCATTTACAGTTAACAACAGCAATAATTACAGACAAGGGATGGGAAACCAGACCGCTTAAGAGACATTGTGTTCAAAGAAGTTACTTAAGAGACATTGTGTGAGTGTTAGTTCACTCTATCCAAGATCCTGGATTTGTCTGTCCAAATGTTTGGAACCATTGCATGGCAAGAATAGAAACACATGTTGTTCAGCAGCCTCAACTTTCTGAAAAAAGTTTAGGTGTCAAAAGCAGGCTTTTATAGGGTACCAGAAGGATATTCTAGAAAATTGAGTTATGTGGTGGCCTGATGTTGATTGTTTGCACAATAGAGTAATCATGTGCAACTATTGTGGTTTGGTTGTGGTGCTTGGCCATGATTCAGTTTCGAATCACTGCTACAAACTATTCAGCCCTGATCATTCCATCTTTTTCAACCACAGTGTATCTATGACTACATTATCAAATGCATCCTTTTTATGATGATAGAGTGTGATGTGAAGGAGATTTGGATGATATTTCTAGCTGGCAGAGAACCCATGTAGAAATCTCTTTTGTCTTGAATAGGATTATGACGATGTTGATGGTAATGTTGGTGATGTTGCTCTGGATAAGAATAACAATGAAGATAATAATAGTCCTGGGAGCCATGGAGATCAGGATCATTGTCATAATATGATGATGATGATGATGATGAAAATGATGATGACAATGATAATGACAATGATGATGACAATGATGATGATGATAATGATGACGATGATGATGATGATATGGTAATGATGAAGATGACAAGGTGAATAGAGAATTATTCACAATAGAATATCATCATCCATTTGCATACCATTTATTTATCAATGCATATACTAAAACTGCATTTTAGTGAAATGCAATCTTAAATGTGCAGCAACATCCTGACATGATGCTTAGTTTGAAGTGGATGAAAAGCTTAGGATAGAAAGGTCAGAGGTCATTTTCTTGGATTTTTATTTTTATTTTTGTTTACTTCATGCTTGAATAGCACAGAACAGTATCATGAAAGCATGAACGAATCTCTACATTTGATGAATCAATAAGCTGGAAGAATGCAGCATTTGCCAATTGTGGGTTCATCAAAGCATCCTGTCTTCTTTCTTATTTTTCATCTTTTCCTTGTTGTTGTTCTTGCTGTTATTGCCATTTTTGATGCTGATGTTGCTGATGTTATATTTTGTCATTCGCTTCTCTTCATTCTTCATTCTTATTAATTCTGTTTATTTTCTTTGTACATGTGTGCCTTTGTGCATGCATGAATATGCATATAAATATATATGACCCTTTCTATCAGAAGACACATGCACATACATATACATATATGCATACATACACACACTCACACACATACACACAAACACACATGCACATATATAATACATATATGTACATAATATATATATAATATATATATGTACACACACATATACATACACACACAGACAAGCACACATGCTCACACACATGCTCACACACATGCTCACACATGCACTCATGCACACATGCACACACACACAGACACACACGCACACACACACACACACACACACACACACACACACACACAAACACGCTCACACACACATGCATGCGTGCACACATATATGCATACATGTAATACTTCAGTAATATATTCAAACAGTAAATATTTCAAACGAAAAGCAGGCTCAGATTACCAGTTAAGTGATCAGTAACATGTAACTCACAGTGCCGGAATTAGGAGCCTTTCAGTTATAATATATTAAAGAATACTCTACACTTATGTATTGAATCTTGTAACTTAATCCTTCTTGTGAATCAAGACAGGATAATATATCTATCTATCTATCTATCTATCTATCTATCTATCTATCTATCTATCTATCTATCTATCTATCTCTCTGTCTCTCTCTGTGTCTCTGTCTGTCTGTCTGTCTGTCTCTCTCTCTCTCTCTCTCTCTCTCTCTCTCTCTATATATATATATATATATATATATATATATATATATCATCATCATCATCATCATCGTTTAACGTCCGCTTTCCATGCTAGCATGGGTTGGACGACTTGACTGAGGACTGGTGAAACCGGATGGCAACACCAGGCTCCAATCTAAATTTGGCAGAGTTTCTACAACTGGATGCCCTTCCTAACGCCAACCACTCAGAGAGTGTAGTAGGTGCATTTACGTGTCACCTGCACGAAGGCCAGTCAGGCGATACTGGCAACGGCCACGCTCGAAATGGTGTCTTTTATGTGCCACCCGCACAAGCCAGTCCAGGGGCACTGGCAACGATCTTACTTGGCTTGCCGGGTCTTCTCACGCACAGCACATTTCCAAAGGTCTCGGTCAGTAGTCATCGCCTCGGTGAGGCCCAATGTACGAAGGTCTTGCCTCACCACCTCAGCCCAGGTCTTCCTGGGCCTACCTCTTCCACGGGTTCCCTTAACTGTTAGGGTGTGGCACTTTTTCACGCAGCTATCCTCATCCATTCTCACCACATGTCCATACCAGCGCAATCGTCTCTCTTGCACACCACAACTGATGCTTCTAATGTTCAGCTTTTCTCTCAAGATACTTACACTCTGACGGGTATTCACATTGACATTACACATCCAACGGAGCATACTGGCTTCATTCCTTGCGAGCTTACGTATGTCCTCAGCAGTTACAGCCTATGTTTCACTGCCATGTAGCATGGCTGTTCGTACACATGCGTCATACAGTCTGCCTTTTACTCTGAGTGAGAGTCCCTTTGTCGCCAGCAGGGGTAAGAGCTCTCTAAACTTTGCCCAGGCTATTCTTATTCTAGCAGCTACACTTTCAGCGCACCCACCCCCACTACTATATATATATATATTTATATATATATATATATATATATATATATATATATATATATATGTATAGATATATAGTGTATCATATATCTGAAAAAGATGCACACTCTAAAGTATTGAGGAGTAATGTATTTATACGCAGTTTAGTATATGTCTGGTCATAGAGTGACCAATGGTTTCTCATCCATAAAAGGCTCAACCCCATGGACAACTCGTGAAATTCTAAAGCTGAAAGCATATTATTCTTCAACTCTCTTCTAAGAATTATATGCCCTTGGCATATAATTCTTAGAATCGTCCATGGGGCTAAACCCTTTATGGATGTGAAACTACTGGTCATTCTATGATCGGACATATACTTAACTGCATATAAATTTATATATATATATATATAGGTGCAGGCATGGCTGTGTGGTAAGAAGCTTGTTTCCCAACCATTTGGGTAAGTGAGTGACATTTTGGGTAAGTGTCTACTACTATAGCCTTAGGTCAACCAAAGCTTTGTGAGTGGATTTGGTAGACAGAAGTTGAAAGAAGCCCAATGTATATATATATATATATATATATATATATATGTTGTTTGCACTCCGTCGCTTATGACGTCGAGGGTTCCAGTCTATATTTGTTTAAACCATGGTAGCATGAGAAAATGGATGTAAATGTGAACAGATGAACTAAATTTGAGCAAAGTCTCCTATCAGAGGGTAATTCCTTCCCTTCATACCACTAGTCTTGAAGGCCCTGGAAAGAATCACAGATGTTGCTCTTTCACATTTCAATAAATCATTAAAAGAAAAAAAAGAAAAAGAAAAGTCTATTGATTTTTTTTGTTTGTGGCCGGTAGAGAGTTATTTGTGTTGTGATATTCACATCATTTTTAATTAAATATCTTGAATCAACATTCGAAATCAGAGAATAATCTTAGCCTATTGCATATCGGTACACTGTACTGTTTATCAGTTAACACAACTCTCCTTTGACCAGTTAGTAGGCTGATATTAGGGGTAATAGGTTATGAATGGTTAGACATTCTCACTTTCAAACTAACATACATTTATATTATTGACATCACAATGGTAAAAGAGCAAAGTCAAAACCCAGTGGCATTTGAACTCAAGAGGTAGAAAGAAAAGGCTAAAGAACATAATGTATTTAACCTAATACTCTTTCTCTCTCTCTCTCTCTCTCTCTCTCTCTTGTTCTCTTGCTTTCTCACTGACTTTCTCCCCCACCACTTTCTATATATATTAACCTATACACACATACTATTTTTGCGTTTTTATTATCATCAAATACAAACAGCAGCTTATAGATTAAGATTAAATACTTCCATTAAAAGTCTTGAAGAGAAAATCCTTACTTACTTTCTGTCACTCTTCCTTTCACTCACTCTATTTCAGTTTCTCTTGCTCATTCACTCTTTCACTCACTCTTACTCTTTGTCCCTCTGTCTCTGTCTGTCTGTCTGTCTGTCTGTCTTGGCTCTTATCTCTCTTTCTCTACCAACCTACCTCCTACTTCTCTCTTCCTCACTGTCCACTTCTAACACAGAATCGAGGGCATTGATAACTCCACCCTCACTCAACTCTTATCCACCTCTCAGGAATATTTGGAACTATTTCTTTGTTGGACTTGCTATGGAAGTACAAAAAGCAAGAAATGTCAAAAGCTGACACAGTCCACTTGTAGAAAGGCCAATAGATAAAGTTACAGTTGTGTGGGGGATGCAAGCTGATAACTCTCTTCCTGAAGTGGCTTTACAGTAATGAAAAGATACACACCATACTATGGCATTTCTCAAGTAAAAGCGTAATGGCATATTTAGTATGGAAGGTCAAAGTGTAATAATTTAATGCTACACAGGTTACATTTTTGTGAAAGTAATCAAATAAAAGATATAACATTTTATAGCATTTCATGGGCTTTTTGATGCACGTTTTGTTTGGCAGATCAAAGTACAATAACGATACCAAGTTTTATGATGGCAGGTCTTTCGTTTGTTTTATAAAACACATTCTGCTACCCATTAAAATTTGATGATGGCTGATAGCCAAGACTGACAGAGTGCCACACCAAATAATTTTACATTATTCAGTTTTATCTTCCCAGTTGTGAGTTGATTTTTGCTTTACTTTCTTACTTTCTTATATTTCATTGCGTACCTCATTTCTTTGGGCTTGATAAGACATGTCCTAACAATCTAATGAAATAAGTTTGATTACATTATTTGCATTATTTATATTTGACGGATATTTGTCCTCATCTTGTTTGTTGTTAACACAACGTTTCAGCTGATATACCCTCCAGCTTTCATCAGGTGTCTTGGGGAAATTTTGAACCTGGGTTCTCATTCCGAAGGTATCTTTTGATGTTATCATTATTATTATTAAGGTCACTGCCTGGAATCGAACTCAAAATCTTGGGGTTAGTAGCCTGCATTCTTAACCACTACGCCATATGCCTGTGGGCATATGGCTTAGTGGTTAAGAGTGCGGGCTACAAACCCCAAGATTCTGAGTTCGATTTCAGGCAGTGCCCGTGGACATATGGCGTAGTGGTTAAGAGTGCGGGCTACTAACCTCAAGATTCCGAGTTCGATTCCAGGCAGTGACCTCAATAATAATAATAATAATAATAATAATAATAACATTAAAAAATACCTTAGGAATGAGAACCCAGATTCAAAATTTCCGCAAGACACCTGATGAAGGCTGAAGGGTATATCAGCTGAAACATTGTGTTAACAACAAACAAGACGAGGACAAATATCCATCAAATATAAATAATGTAAATAATGTACATAATTCCTCATCTCTTAAATATAGAACTAAGTTTGATTAATCATACCTTTACAAATTGACTATAACTCTAAACTGGCACTCTGTCAGTTATAATGACAAGGGTTCCAGTTGATTCGATCAACGGAACAGTTTGCTCATGAAATTAATGAAATTAATGTGCAAATAGCTGAGCACTCCACCGACATGCACTGCCGTTAACATAGTTTTCAGGGAGATTTAGCGTGACATAGAATGTGATGAGGCTGGCCCTTTGAAATACAGGTACTACTCATTTTTGCCAGCTGAGTAGATTGGTGTACCATGAAATAAAGTGTGTTGCTCAAGGACACAATGTACTGCCAAGTATCAAAGTCATGACTTCATAACCATGGGCTGAATACCATAACCACTAAGCTATGTGCCTTCACTTTGACTATAACTATATAAATTGACTAAGTAATGAACTGTTCATGAGTTGACCTCATACCTGCTAAGTGGTTAAGAAATCTGCTTGGCAACTTTGTGGTTTTGGGTTCAGTCCCTCTGTGTGTCACTTGAGCAAGTATTTTCTATTATAGCCTTGAGCAGACTGATGCCTTGTGATTGAATTTGATAGCTGGAAACTGTGTGAAAGCCCATTGTATATATATACATATAAAAAGTTTAGAATGGTACAACAATGCACTATAAAACAAAAAAATGGACTATATACCTGTTGTAATTTGGTTATCTATAGTCCGATGATATTTCAGAATTACAATTCCTTCTTCAGATCTTCTTAGATGGAGTCTCTGCTAGATGGAGTCTCTGCTAGATGGAGTCGCTGCTAGATGGAGTCTCTGCTAGATGGAGTCTCTGCTAGATGGAGTCTCTGCTAGATGGAGTCTCTGCTAGATGGAGTCTCTGCTAGATGGAGTCTCTGCTAGATGGAGTCTCTGTTTATAGCAGAGACTCCATCTAAGAAGATCTGAAGAAGGAATTGTAATTCTGAAATATCATCGGACTATAGATAACCAAATTACAACAGGTATATAGTCCATTTTTTGTTTTATAGTGCATTGTTGTACCATTCTAAACTCTTTATTCTTTACAAACAATACACAATGCTTCAAGCGAACTACAATACTCTTCTATATATACATATGTATTAGGTTGTCAAGAAAGTTCTTACAGTTTTTGTGTGAATTTGCTTTTTGTCCATTTTGTATTCAACGTTCCAGAAAAAAATGGCCTACTTATTCAAAAAGTGTTGGTTTGTTTATGTTCCTGTAAATTAGCAGTTTGGTAAAATACATTGACATAGTAAATATCAGACTTCAAAGATAAGTACAGGGGATGATTTGTTATTGGATTGCAGCCATGCTGGGACACCATGAAAGCAGTGCCCCAGCATGGCTGCTGTTCAATGACAAAAAACAAGCAAAAGATAAAAGACAGAGACTCTAGGATCAAACTATGCAATGAGTTCCTCCCTTTTTACGATTAGAAAGTGTGATTTAAGAGAGATTTGTCTGCTAATTCTTGTTTGTTGAGTGATGTTGTAAAGTTTCCATTATAGATTTATTGTCTTTTAAGTTGAAATCATGGCTGAATCAATGCGTTCTTTTATTTCTTTTGATGTGATAAAGTAAACACTAATAATACACACTATTGATGCAATTGCCCACTGTTTCAATAAGGATTATAAACATATTTATTTCTTTATAATCTTCAAAAGAAGTGGGTGTAAAAACGATGGCATGGCTGTGTGGTAAGACGTTTGCTTTCCAACCACATGGTTCTGGGTTCAGTTCCACTGGATGGCATCTTGGGCAAGTGTCTTCTACTATAGCCTCAGGCTGACCAAAGACTTGTGAATGGATCTGGTCGACAAAAACTGAAAGAAGCCCATTATATATATGTATATATATATATATATATATATATATATATATGATAGGCTTCTTTCAGCCCATCATATATGTGTGTGTGTGTGTGTGTGTGTGTGTGTGTTTGTCTTTCTGTCTGTGTTTGTCCTTCCCCATCCCCACCCCACCCCTGCTTGACAACCGGTGCTGGTGTGTTTATGTCCCTGTAACATGGTGGTTTGGCAAAAGAGACTGATAGAATAAGTACCAGGCTTACTGCAAAAAATTTTCAAATTTAATGTATTTTAACCATTGATGACTTTCAGGTAGTATTTTGTGTCACAACTTTTGCTTATCTAAGCACTGCAAGGAATGGAAACTGGTATAAGACAACAATATTTATATATGTGAGATACAGCGTAATATGAATGTGGGCCATGGGCAAATGTAAAATGATGAAAAGTGAGCCACTGCAAAAAGAAGTTGCTGATCTTTATTCTACCCATGCAACACTTTCACTTCATACTGTACATCAGTGTTTCCAAACTTGGGAACTAAATATCATTTCATGGAGTTCTGGAAATTCAGGTTAAACTTCATTTGTCTTTGAATACCACTATGGAAGATTTAAGGAGGATTGCTGGCCAGTTTGACTTGTCGTCAGAATGGGTGCTGGTCTAACAAATTCTCTCATCACTGCTCAGTGAAATTATCTTCTAATGCTAAAACATATAAAAACCACTCAGATGGCACACACAAAATGTGAAGTCAACCCAACAAAATAAGAATTCACATTACACTCCTCCTCCCCCTCCTCCTCTCCCTCCTCCTCCCCCTCCTCCTCCCCTCCTCCTCCTCCTCCTCCTCATCATCATCATCATCATCCACCACCACCATGACAACCACAACAACCACCACAACCACCACCACAACCACCACCACTGCCACCACCACCACTACCTCTCCCCTCCTCCCCTCCTCCCCTCCTCCCCTCCTCCCCTCCTCCCCTCCTCCCCTCTTCCCCCATCCTCCTGTCTTCCCCCTTCCCTCTCTTCCCCTCTTCCCCTCTTCCCCTCCCCTCCAGCACCCCTTCCCCTCCTCCCCTTCCCCCTTCCCCTCCCCTACCTCCACACCACCCCTTCCCCACCCTCCCCTCCCCTCATCTCCACCGCCGCCTCCTCCTCCTCCGCCCCGCCTCCTCCCCTCCCCAATCTCCCCTCCCCTCCCCACTCTCACCTCACCCCTCCTCATTCCCCTCCTCCTCCTCCTCCTCCTCCTCCTCCTCCTCCTCCTCCTCCTCCTCCTCCTCCTCCTCCTCCTCCTCCTCCTCCTCCTCCTCCTCCAAAACCGATGAAACATTAAAATAACACCAGAAACTACAAACCACAACAAATCCATAATAAATCAAAATCGATGTAGCAGTATTCAAATGCAATTCTGCATTCCCAAAAGACAATGCTGTGCACATCTCTGGAACACAAAGAGGAGCATGATGACACAGTTGAGACTCACATATAATTTTTGAAAATAGGATAATGATAATAATAAACTTATGGTAGAGTTATGCCATTTTTTTGGAGAAGAATTGCACACACAAATCAACTATTAAAATTAAAACAACAATGCTAAAAATTACAAAATCAAAAACAAACAAACAAATAAAATGGTTCACATCAGTAATCAAAAAGTTATTCTCCGCAGATATGTCTGAATATAAAACTATGAAGTCAGAAGCCACAAGCATAAACAAATTAGAGCAAAAATGACAGATGACAGAAGTATAAGGTGGAGATGAGCTAGAAGGGATTTGTTTTTAAATTATACAGAAGATTTTTTTTTAATGGAAATCTTGAGACCTCTGAACATACTAGAAAATCACTTAAAAAGCAAGTCTGTGTGTATGAGTGTATGTCTGTGAAAATGCATTATATGTATGTACATACATACATACATACATACATATATATATATATATATATATATATATATATATATATATATATATATATATATATATATATATATATATATATATACATATATATATATATATATGTATATATATATATATATATATATATATATATATATGGCGTAGCAAATCTTTACAAATTTCACTACTAGTGGCCTAGCATGTATAAAAAGTCAATAGACGGCATATTATTCAATATAAAATAGTGTACATTTAAATGTACACTATTTTATGTGTGTGTGTGTGTGTGTGTGTGTGTGTGTGTGTGTGTGTGTGTGTGTGTGTGTATGTGTGTGTCTATGAGTGTGGGCATGCATACCCATGTATAGATGCACATGCTCGCTTGAATACAGACATACAGGTAAAACCACATGAGCGTGTCCACACACCCGCATATACAACTACATACTTGCGCAAACCACCCCTTCCTACTTTCCCTCCAACAACTTGACTGATTTCCTGTCCACCACGGGTATTTTCCAACTAACTGTTGTTGCTGATATACTGATATGCCAACATCAAATCATGACACTGCGTGACCTTCCTTGACCAATCACAGCCCACTTTACAGTAATAACAATCAACTTCTTTCATTCAAATTCAAAATGGCTGAAGACTAGCATCATGCATGAAACTCAGAGTACCAATGAATTTGAATCAAACTATTTTGATCCATACATGTAACTATTTTGATCCATACATGTAATAAATGTGTTGAATGCCCTTCTTTTGTTTGTCTACTCACTCGTACAATTGTTCCAGACTCTGTTGAGTGCCATTTGTGAACGTCAGACCAACAGTTTGCAATGGAGAGACAACCACTACCGTACTCACTGAGGAATATCCAAATACCTCCAAGGAAAATCTACTTGACATGACTTACGGAGAAGATGGAAAGTGTCATCAAATGCATGCACTGGAAGGCCTTTTTCTATGGAAATCTATCCACCACTACATCTATGGATAAATTCAGCTTCAAATCCCAAAAGTGCCCACCAATGTATGAAAGACCTTGAGTACTTCAGGACTGACCTATGGAACATTATATATATATATATATATATATATATAAAGAAAACAGCAAATGGAGATACAATTAATGGATAACAATTGAATCACATCAATTATAATTTATTAATTAATTACAAAAAGACAGAATCTCATCTTACAGCGGTTTCAGTTGGCATGATTCTCAGTTCTAACTGCCACAATAAATGATTCAATTTGGTATAACTAATTACCTACAATCATAACTATCATTACTATTATTGTGGTGGAAGCTGGCTGTGACAAAGTATACAAAACCGTGTTCACTACAGACTGTGCTACTCATGCATATCAATGTATACATATGCACACACACACACACACACACACACACACACACACACACACACACACACACACACACACACACAGTTGAAGCACTGTTTGATTTTTTTCACCTTCTTTGTAGCCTTTTTATATATAAACTACTACAATTAGCTGTCATTTCTGATGGCACAGGGCCAGCTAGTATAATAATAAAAATATAATATAGATTATAGTAAATATTTTTTCCATCTAAACACTAATTCAAGATTTAAAAGAGGAGCAGCAATTGTATACATATGCACACACACACACACACACACAGTTGAGATTGAAACTAAATATCTAATTCTTGTTGGCTGATCACATTAACAATCACACTGAAATTTGATTTCCTTCTTTCTTAGATTTGATACGTAAATTTGTATCTGGTTTACAATTGAACTCTTAATTGAACTAATGAGCTGGAATACTCAACACACCCACTTCTACAGATTTGAAAACTAGAGAAATTACTCTTCTCTACCACAATATATCTGGAACCTGAAAGAGAAGTGAATCATCATCACTGAAATTTTCTTGTCCATTTATCAATGAATCAAAAAAATAAAAGAATAATCTTATACTGACTGAGTGAGGGATATATCATCCATAATTATCTATGAGGTGCTGTGGAATTGAAAATAGAATTATAAGCACCTTTGAAAAAATTGTGAAGTACAAACTAGATAATACACTGCATGTAGCAGTAGCTGGCATATCCCAAAATCCTATTTGTAATAATTATGGAAGGGACGTACATCCAGCTTTGAGAATGGCCACCAATAAAGTATCCACTCCAGTCACATACTGTTTAGCCTTCAGCGACATGTGGGAAATAAACATTTTCTTTTGTTACTTCAAAATACCTAACTGATGGCAAATTAACTCAGTCTTAAGGCTTATCGAAACTAGAATATGTTTATAACCCTGTAGGGAAAATAATAACAGGAAACATAGCAATGTAGTGAAGTCTCAATATTGGATGAATTATGTATATATTGTATGTTTAGTAAAAAGTAAAACTTACTTTCTGAATTGAGTAAAAAAATAAATAAAAACAATGTGTTGCACACAATTAATTGATTCATTCATTCATTTATTCATTTATGCTGTCAGCATCTGCCCTATTATGCTAATTAGCAACACCTGTTTAGCTCTGATCAAGTTAATACACAATAAAAATAGCTTTAAAGTACTAATCTTTCTGTAGACAGTTGATAGGTAAGTTTTCTTTGATGAAGACCAGGAACTCATAAAGTGGACTCTTTTAGCATTCTTTTAATCACAAATCTGTACAGTGAGGTGCATCCATAATCAGTTTGTTTCTTTTTTTTTTTCTAGTTCAGAACAGTGTCGGCCTGACATTCAGTTATCAAATAGATAACCATTTAGCCAAATGGAGTTCTGTAATTCTTTTGTTGCACAGGACTCAAAAAATATAGCTGCTCCATTCCATGAACTCTGGTCATAACCACTCCAGTATCACTATTTTGAGTCTTACTGACATAAAAATGTTAAAAAATCTATTTATATGATAGAAACATTTTTTAAGTTCAACCTCATTGTTGCTTTAGAACTTCAGTTTTATTCTAGTGGGTTGTCTTAGGATCATGGAATCTATCTAATTCTTCATTAATTACCAAAAAACATTGTATCTTTCATCTTCACTTCATTAATAATATTTTTTATCCACATTTCTGCACAGAGAACAACTGCAACCCCCACATTTAATATCTTTCCAGCCAAGCAAGCTTGTACATATATATACAATATCACTTCTAATCAATTTAGTTGATGTACTTCCACACTGCATGTCTTGGACACAAGCATTCATATTCTGACATTTTTATTACTATCATCCCAGCTTTAACTCAGGCAGCATCAACATTACTTCTTACTAACCTCAGTGGAACTAATTTTCTTCAACAGATCAGTATAAATATAGACACAAGATAACAGGAGAGTTACTTTGAGGTTGTTTGATCCACTAAAAATAGCAACTAAATCTCCCTCAAAACACCTCTTAAAAATGTGAAGGACACATTAGACAATATAGTAAGATTCCCTTAACATCATGATGATTATAACTGAGATGTCTTTGATTAAAGTTTTTCTTGACCAGAATTAATCAAAAGTTAAATAACAACAAAATATACCCATAAACATACAACTGAGTGTAAACAACAATATATACACATACATATACATAGAAGTGTCAACTGTATACAAGTACCAATACATATATATATATACACACACAAACTACTTTGTGCAACACCAATACTGTATGCATGTGCACACAAAAATACAGATTTAGAATTCTGTCATCATATTCTCTTACTTTAGTTTTAGTTATTGCACTGTGGCCATGCTGGGGCACTGCCTTGAAGGGTTTAGTTGAATAAAACCTCAGTGTTTAAGTCAAGTACTTGTTCTATCAGCTCTTTTGTCAAACCACTGAGTTACAGGGATGTAAACAAACCAATACTGGTTGTCAAGTGGAGGTGGAAGTACACCCAAACACAAACACACACATGATGGCTTTCCATGCAGTTTCACTCACAAAGCATTAGCTAACTGAGGGTTGTCATAGAAGACACTCGCTCAAGAGGCTGTGCAGTGGGACTGAACTCAAAACCATGAGGTTGCAAAGCGAGTTTCATAATCTCACAGTCATGACTGCTTCTAAATGTAATGGTATCCTGGAATAAAATCCAGCCATACAACATGGATGTTCTTAAAAACATTTTTGTTTCAAAGGACATTTGTATAACATTTCAAAAAAAAAAACAAAAAAAGCAAGATGTCTTTTTTTTAAAATATTTTTTCATTTCAATAGAAGATATTTTTATACATGGTTTTCATCTCCATGAAATCTTTGTAAGCTGAGTTACTTTTCATGAAGAGCAACTAATGATTGATACGTGTTTCTAATATTTCAGACAGGACACTTCATAAAAGAACTGAGATATAGTAAGGAAGATCTTCGCCTCGGAATTCAGGTTTAGGACTTGCTTCAGCTGGAAATTGACACAGGTTCAATTGTGAAGTCATAGATATTGATTTCAAATTTTGGCACAAGGCCAGCAAATTCGTGGGAGAGGATAAGTCGAACACATCAGCTCCAGAGCTCAACTGGTACTCATTTTATTAATCCTGAAAGGATGAAAGTCAAAGTCGACCTCAGTGGAATTTGAACTCAGAACACAAAGACAGATGAAATGTCACCACTCATTTTGCCTGGTGTATTAACAATTCTGCCAGCATGCTGCCTTCTTATTTCATTATTGCCCACAAGGGGCTAAACATATAAGGGACAAACAAGGACAGACAAACGGATTAAGTCGATTACATTGACTCCAGTGTGTAACTGGTACTTAATTTATCGACCCCGAAAGGATGAAAGGCAAAGTCGACTTCGGCAGAATTTGAACTCAGAACGTAACGGCAGGCGAAATACCGCTAAGCATTTCGCCCAGTGTGCTAACCATTCTGCCAGCTCGCCGCCTTCTGTGACCATAGATATTGAAATGAATTTTAACTTACACACAACCCCACCTCTCTCTCTTGCATTCTCACTACATCTCTGCCTGTTTGTCTGTCTGTATTACTATCTCTCTTTCTCATCTTGATGTTGGTTTTATTAAGTATTAATCTCATTTAACAAGTGTACTACATTCATGCGAATTATTTTTTTTTTCATTTCTTTCGCATTTGATCTTGACTTCAGGTCAGACATAAAATCTTTGATTAAATCTATTAACCTTGAAACGAAGTGGATCAACTTTGCTACTTTTCATATAAGGTAATCTTTAAAAATGGAAACAATATATATATACACACATATATATATATATATATATATATATATATATATATATATATATATATATATATATATATATATATATATATAAACAATATATGAGTATATGCATATATATGTACATGTATGTATATACTTTCATCTACATGTACATATAGATACATGACATGGCAAAAGAACAAGGACAAAATGGTAAACAAGGTGCAACAAACAAGCAGGCTACATAGAAACATCCCCTTCATCAGCTGCCACCATTAAAACTCCGGCGTTTCAAAGAATTAAGGCAGTACGCATCGTTAAAATGGTTCTTCCCACGAACACAAATTAAATTGTTTTCGTGGAGGGTAGTGGCGGATGGAAAACAAGACAGGAAAACGAAACGGTGAAATAAACAAACAAAAAGGCTGTACAGCCAGACGTGAAGTGTGTATGTCTCGAACGCTGTGAAGCACGTACAGGAGGGGCAAAGAAGTACGTGCGAGCTTGGTGATTCCAAGAACGAAAAGAAATAGCAGCCGCACACACGTGACCAAGGCTGTATGAAGAGAAAGAGTAGCAGAGGGAAAAGGAGGGGAGGAAGTAGAATAAAAGTGAGCAACGAGAGGTAGAGAGAGAGAGAGAGATAGTAGTAGTAACGGTGAGAGGCGAAGGACGAGTAACAAGAGATAGAGAGAGAGAGAGAAGTAGTGACAGGTAGAGGCGAAGAACAGTAGAAGGAAGAATGAGAGGGGGAGATAGAAATAGAGAGAGTCGCGTTAGAAAAATAGTTAAAACTTACTGTATAAAGGTAACGCGTGCGTTCTGTCGTGATACAAACAATATATGAGTATATGCATATATATGTACATATACATATAGATACATAACTGGATACATGACGTGGCAAAAGAACAAGGACAAGTTATTTTGTTCTATCATATATTTGTTTATTCTTTATATATATATATATATATATATATATATATATATATATATATATATATATATATAGATATATATATACATACATACATACATACATACATACATATATATATATATATATATATATATATATATATATATATATATATATATGAAGAATAAACAAATATATGATAGAACAAAATAACTTGAAAGAGACATGCTGATATCTCTAACATGTGACATGTCATCTCAGAAAAAGCAAAAAACTAATGCATAAAACAAAAGTACAGAGCAAAACAAAAAAATCATTACAAAGAAAAGAACTGAATTAGTCATGTGAATTATAACCTAGTGATTTTAACAGTTCACACGGTAATTTAGCAATAAGCCAGGAAGTAATGAACTCGTGATATTTTGTAGAAAATTGTTTTATGCCATCTATCTCTCATTCAGTTTCTTTTCTTATCATTGCATATATGATGCTTAATATCACGATTTCATGACCAAGATAGCATCAGTCCACAATTTTATATTACCTCATAACCATCATACCAGACAGGTACCACTCAGCCAGCATATATATATATATATATATATATATATATATATATATATATATTCTGTATGATTTCTTGTATACTAAAGATAACACATAGTAATATAAGTGTTTATGTAAATGTTTATGAGTTATCTATTTTTGTTGTTTATGTACATATTTCTGGATATATGTATGAGTAGTTATAGGATATCATTATCAACTAATCTATCTCTTTATCTATCTATATATCAATGCATACAGACACATGTAATGTGTGTGGAGTGTATAGAATATGAATGTTTGTAGAATGTGGATGTTTATAATCCTGTATAATTTCTTAAATTATCAACTGAAGAAATCTTACTTTGGAAGTTTTCATAAACAAACAATTTTGAGAAATTTAATAACAGCATACACGATGCAGATATGTCTTCTGCTCTTTATTCAATGATTGCTCCTGGTCTAGGAACTATATCATATATTTTCAGTATGTATATGAATGTACATAGAGATATTGCACACACACACACACACACACAAGCTCACATACACATCTATCTATCTATCTATCTATTTGTCTGTCTGTTTGTCTATATATATAAATAAATAAATATTTATATATATATATATATATATATATATATATATATATATATAGGATATATATATATATATATATATATATATATATATATATATATATATGTATGTATGTATGTATGTATATATATATATATATATATATATATATATATATATATATATATATATATATATATATATATATATGTATATATATGTATATATAAAAATATATATAAAGGAGGCCACTAGGTGGACTGCTAATGTGCTAGAAGAAGATCACATATCATGTGTCTACTAAGACCGAATAATTCTCAAAGGGAATTTAGCGAAGTAACAAAAACGTAAACAGGCAAGAACAGTGAAAATTACATAAAAGAATACAGTTATCTGTAAACATGTTTCAAAATTAATACTTTCTTACTGAAAATATCTGTTTCTCATCAGTACAGACTGTTGGATAAATACAATTTACAGGATTGCACACTAGTTGTACACCACAAGTGGAGCACGTGTGTACGGTTCTATTAAATTATATTTATGGTAAGATTCAAAAGTCTTCATTTTTGCACGCTACATCCTATATATATTCAATGCAGAAACATTTTTCTGCGGAGATATTTCCGGATTTAGCATGCAAAAACGAAGACTTTTGTTTTTTTAAGGTAAGATTGACAAAAGAAAAGCATGCCATCCAGTGAGAGATAAATACCATTTAATATACACTGTACTAAAATATGAGCTACTAATAGTTTCTTGCCATAGAGACACTGAGATTAGGCAGATTTAAGGCACATGATATAATTTGCTGAATCTCAGTGACTCTATGGCAAGAAACAATTAGTAGATCTGATTTTACATATATTGTGTACATGACATCACACACACACACACACACACACACACACACACACACACACACACACACACACACACACACACACACACACACACACACACACACACACACACACACACACACACACACACACACACACACACACACACACACACACACACACACACACACACACACACACACACACACACACACACACACACACACAGGTAGAACTTCAATTTTCTGAAAGCTTTGGCATTAAGACTATTCCAGGTTTGTGGTTGTTCCAAACCAGGGGAGGTCACTGACCTTGGTCAACACTCTAAATTAAACAAATTTCAAATTTATTTTAATAATTAAATGAAATACAGGTACCTGTACATTAGTGTAAATCATATAAGTTTAATAATACTGTACTTACTAATTACTGATAATGACACAATATTTCATTTTGCAACCTTAATATACCACTAACTATATCAAAAAGTTTACAAGTCAATACTGTGTCTTACTTTTTGTGTTAGAAGTGCAATGTTCTCTCTTTAAGTTTATCTCCATAGATTTTCTATAGAATTCAGAGCTAGCACTCCAAGTTATAATGTTTTGTATAGAAATATGAATACATCTATGTAAACAATGTCAAAGATAGAAAAAAATAGGTGATGAGTGTATATGCATATTTCAAGAGTTGTTGCTCTTTCGTCAGTACCACATCCAACACATTAACTATCCATGAACACATTGCTTAAATACTCACTAAGTTTAGTGGTGAAATGTGATTTGCAGTTCTAGCTCTGAATTTAATAGAAAATCTTTGAAGATAAACTTAAAAGTAAAGTAATACTTATCTGTACAGAGTAGTAGTCTGTGCAAGCTTGCAATAAACTAGTCTGGCAGCTATGGGAATTTGAAGTTCCTGTTCATAAATTAGTGAAATTATAAGAGGTTCCAGACCATCAGTGTCTTGAAAGTTGGTACCATTTAGTCAGTGAAGATATGTACTATAGTTCCTTGTATATTAAAGTTGGTATATACTTCTACAGGTATTTGACAACTGGTGTTAGTGTGTTTACATCCATGTAACTTAGTGGTTCAGCAAAACATACTGATAAACTAAGCCTAATAAAAAAATTTCTGGAATCGATTTGTCTTACTAAAACCCTTCAAGGTGGTGCCCCACCATGGCCAAAGTAAAATGACTGAAAGAAGTAAGAGAGAAAAATGAAAGAAAATATAAGCATAGCATTTGACAAAATAATCTTTTCTATTCTAGGCGCAAGGCCTGAAATTTTGAGGGAGAGGGCCAGTCGATTAGATTGACCTCAGTATGCAACTGGTACTTAATTTATCGACCCCTGAAAAGATGAAAAGCAAAGTTGACCTCGGTGGAATTTGAAATCAGAATATAAAGACATGAAATACCGCAAAGCATTTTGCCCAATGTGTTTCTGTCAGCTCACCACCTTTTTAAAATATTGTTATCAATCGTGGAACTCGAAGTGGATAAAGCTACAAATAATCTTTTCTACTATAGGCACAAGGCCTGAAATTTGGCAGGAAGGGAAAGAAGTCAATTACTTCGACTCCAGTGCTTGCCTGGTGCTTATTTTAAAGATCCTGAAAACATGAAAGGCAAAGTCGACATCAGCAGAATTTGAACTCAGAACATGAAGATGGACGAAATACCGTTGAACATTTTGCCAGGTATGCTAATGATTCTGCCAGATTGCCGCCCTTTTGACAAAACAATCTGAATGCTAAAGGATTAAGGGAAGTCATTATCCAGAATTAGCATGAACAAGTAATGAACAATAATTCATCTAATTTTTCAAGCCAGTACCACCTGGCCAGCTGCATCTCTCATTACATAGTGGTACTATTGATGTTCCACCCGTTTTTGACTCAGTCTCTCTTCAGTTGTCTCAGATTTCTATAAGTGAGGCACAAGGACCAGTGCAGCATTATATCTCTACTAATTCATAATAACAAATTAACTCTTCTACCTCCAAGTCCTCTACATCAAATTCATCAGTCATCGATCACAAACAACAATTTACAGTATTAAGATCTTATTTTTTACATAGTTTACTGTCAATAAATTATATAAAATATGTATTTGTATTTTATACTTCAGCCATCTGATGTTTATTGTATTTTATGTCATTTTATTACTATCATGTTCATTTATAGTTTATACATTTCTAAGACAATTGTTTAAACTAAATAACTTTTCCACTTAAGGAAGGTTCAATACATGTGTGTACGTGTGTATGTGTGTGTGTGTGTGTATGTGTGTGTGCGTGCGTGCGTGTGTGTGCATGTGTGTGTACAGATATGTATATATATATATATATATATATATATATATATATACATATACTCTTTAACTCTTTAACTTGTTTCAGTCATTTGAATGCGGCCATATATATACATACATACGTACATACATATATATATATATATATGTATATATATATATATATATATATATATATATATATATATATATATATATATATATCTGTGTGTGTGTGTGTGTATATATCCAGTAACCCCTTTCACCAAACACGCCCTTACTGTACCGACTAGTCTCTATCTACTCCCATGCATCTGCCATTCTTATTTTCCTTCGAACGGTAGTATATTATTCCAACTCAATCCTAATTCATTCTCTGTTCAAAAATGGAACTATCATATTCCATTATCCTTTGTCATAGATTATCATCAAATCTCCACCTATGGAACTGCTAATGGACTTTATCTTTTACCTATAACTCTATTAATTCTTTGATCATAGAACTACCAAACACATATGCCTTTCATTCTGGTCTTTCCTTCATTTCTCGATGAACTGGAAAGTAGCAATATCCTCGACTGGGGATATTCTTCATTTCTATATTTTCTTACTTCTCTCTCTCTCTCCATGATGGAATACTTAGCTTATGTGGAATATTGCCCAATATCATGATCCACACACTTGGTTATTTTAGAAACAGCTGTAAGAGATTTTACCTGTTCATAATAATTACTCTACACTATGTTTATATTCTATATTTAAATCAAACTGGAGTCCGGTGCAGCTCTCCAGCTTGCCAACTCTGGTCAGACCATCTAACCCATGCCAGCATGGACAACAGACGTTAAGTGATGATGATGATGATAATGAAATTAAATGTTCTTCAAGTGATACCAAATGTTTCACTTTCTCTCTCCTCTCTCTCTCTCTCCCCCCCTCTCTCTCTCCTCTATCTCTCTCTCCCCCTCTCTCTCTCTCCTCTCTCACTCTCTCCCCTCTCTCTCTCTCCTCTCTCTCTCTCCTCTATCTCTCTCTCCTCTCTCTCTCCTCTCTCTCTTCTCTCTCTCTCTCCTCTCTCTCTCCTCTCTCTCTCTCTCTCTCTCTCTCCTCTCTCTCTTCTCTCTCTCTCCTCTCTCTCTCTCTCTCTCTCTCTCTCTCTCTCTCTCTCTCTCTCTCTCTCTCTCACATTGTTTAATATTTGTCAGTTATTGGCTGATATCCACACTGAGATTCAGGCAATACTAAGCTGGAAAGGGCCTCATTTAATCTTTTGAAGATAAACCCTTCCAAGGATCTTCCCAGCAACACACAAAAGGGAGATACCTCCTTGGTTGTCAGATTCATGTTTGTTACCTTTGTGTTTATAAAGATGGACAATAGAAGCATCTTTGAACTCCTGTGGAACTGATCCTGATTCACAGATTAAGAAGAGTTTGCATAACTTGTTCAGCAGGAGACTGCTACCACATTTATATATCTCGGCTGGTATGTCATCATTCCCAGATGACTTTCCATTCATGAGCTGTCTTATGGCCTTTTTTATTCCAGCATTTGATGGAGCGACTGACAGTTCTTCAAGGACAGGCCTTTGTGATAGCAGAACCTGTTGATTCAAAATCTGTGTTGTTTCAGATGCTAGCAAGTTTGTTGTCACAGGTTATTTGAAATGAAGTAAATTGTCATTGTTTCTCAGATCCACTTTTTGATTTGGTTGAGTGTGATTGATATAAATAGGACTGCAGATAGTGAAATTCACCTTTGATCATATCAGTCTATGGTCAGACCAGCACAACTCAATGGAGAAAGAATGTGTTACTTGGACATCTTCCCTCATGGAAGACTTCACAATCATGTAATCAATGAGGTGATAATGGTTTGATCAGGGATGCTTCCAGGTAGTTTTGTGGTGGTTGGGGAGTTGGAAAATAGTATTGGTAATCAAAATTCCATACTCACTGCAAAGCGATAGCAGCAGATGGCCATTTGAGTTTGCCTTGTCAACCCCATGCTTGCCTATTATGTCACCCAAAATGGATGTACCACAACCAACACATGCATTGAAATCACCAAGGGAGAGAAGTCTATCATGAATGGAGACACCTCTCAACTGGTTACGTAGCTCTCAGAGTAGAACTGCTCTTTGACTACTTCATTTGAGTTCATGGCTGGAGCATAGCAGCTGAAAATGGTTGCATATTTATTTTTGCCAATGCAGATGCACAATGACATGAGCCTTTCATTAATGCTAACAGGCAGAGATTCAAGTTGTTTCACCAGGTCATTCAGAATAGCAAACCCAACACCTGCCTCTTTCTTTACTTCCTGAGGCTTACTCATCCAAACAAAAGTGTATCCACCATCAGCTTCCTGTAACTGACCACAGTCCTCTAATCTTGTTTCTGAAAGAACTGCTATTCTGATGTTTTTTTTCCTTTAAGACACAGACAACCAAAGTGGTCCAACGTTCTATATAATTCTAGCTGTCCTGAAGAGTTCTCACATTCCAAGATACCATAAAGAAGTTTTCTGTTTTCAATTTGCTTAATTTTCTGGTGCAGCTTTGCATACCCAGTCCTTTGCACCTAATGACAAGGACCTAATGACAAAGACACACCCACCTGCACAGGAGCCAGTCCAGCGGCACTGGCAACAATCTCACTCGAATGTCTTACACGTGCCAGGAAGGCAACGCTGGGCACAGGTGCCATTACGATTTCGCTTTCGCTTGCCCCAACAGGTCTTTGCAAACCGAGTTTCATGCTCAATGAAGGAGACGACGTTGGCATGGGTGCCAGTCGTTGAATTTAGTTCGATTTCGATTTCACTTGCCTCAACAGGTCTTCACAAGCGGAGTTTAGTGTCCAATGAAGGAAAGGTACGCATAAATGGGCTGGCTACATGAGTAGATTTGGGAGATGGAAACTGAAAGAAGCCCAATAAGTATTAGACTTAAGAAATAAGTCTTGGGATTGATTTGTTTGACTAAAACCATTCAAGGCAGTGCTCCAGCATGGCTACAGTTAAATGACTCAAACAAGTAAAAGAATAAAAGAATATACTGCATATATATATGTAGGCACAGGTGCTTCCAAATCACATGGTTCCGGGTTCAGTCCCACTGCATGGTACCTTGGGCAAGTGTCTTCTGCTATAGCTTTGGGCCGATCAAAGCCTTGCGAGTGGATTTGGAAGATGGAATCTGAAAAAAAGCCCGTTGTGTGTGTGTGTGTATATATATATATATATATATATATATATATATATATATATATATATATATATATATGTATATATATGTATATATGTATGTATGTAACCACACTCTCTCAATCCAAAGTCTTATGTCGCTCGACTACGCAGTTATTTTTCTGCCCTTCCTCCTATGGGTCCCCGACACCTATCTCCACCCTTCCAGTGCCATCATAATCCATCCTCTTACATGTATATATTTGTGTATCTGTGTTTGTCCCCACCACTATCGCTTGACAACTGATGTTGGTGTGTTTACACTCCCCTAATCTAGCTGTTCAGTAAAAGAGACCGATATAATAAGTACTAGGCTTACAAAGAATAAATCGTGGGGTTGATTTGTTCGACTAAAGGTGATGCTCCAGCATGGCTGCAGTCAAATGACTGAAACGACTAAAAGAATAAAAGTATAACAGAATATATATATACACATACACACACGAATGTTATGGATATATAAATGTGTATGTGTGTGTGTTTGTGTGTGTGTGTGTGTGTGTGCGTGTGTTTTGAAGATGTACCATATATTATTACGTTTTCAAGTAGGTTAACCTTTATACGCACAAACTGAAGTCTGGCTCTTACAAATGAGAGGCTCTTATTTCTTTTCATTTCATTGTTCTCAGAAGACAGCTTGGAGGCAATATCCTATTCCACCAATACAAATTCCAAACTGAAGGATCTCTTTTGTTCCTCTTCTCTCCCTTCCTTCATAAATACATACATCAGACAAGCAGAGAGGCAGACATACATAGAAACCTTTATACATGCATACATATAAACATATATAAATAACCATACATATATAGATATAAAAATCTGTCTCTTTACATAAGCATACTAATTTTCCCTGTTAAACTCCCAAGTTATATAAAGAGAACATGTGATTAGCAATAGTGCAGTGACTGTTTTGATTCTTGTTAGAATTCTCATCAAATTTCCAGAAGTTGTTTACACCTTAATAAGATCGCATGTGACCTCAGTTATATCAATTCTGTTAAAGAATAAAGTTTCTAGCATCAATCAATCAATCAATCTCATGATCTTTCACTCGCACATCACATGCTCTGCTTCTTTAACTTGATTCCTTTATTTTTAATGGTGAAATACTTCTGCAACCAGACTAAGTGTACAACACAACATCTGATTTAATGAAATTTTGGCCATATTCTTCTTACAGAACATTTATTAACACATGAAAATATAATATGTTTATTCATTTATATGCTGAATGTATGTGTGATGGGGATAATGTGTGGAGCAGAGAATAAAATAGGTGAGCATTTAAGAAATCAGATGATGTGTTTGGTCTGAAAGAGAATTGCGCTGATATATAACATAAATTTGGGAATGTGAAATAGATAGATGATATCGCCTGAGTGAAAGGTACCCAAGCCGTATGAATGACAAAGAAGATGCTGTGAAAGTGAATCTTACTATAAGTGTGTTGATATTAGATTATACAACAAACCTATTGAATCTACATCAACATGGAAAGATGCTGGTGGTGAAGTTGGTTATGATGATGTTGATGAAGATGCTACTTCTGCTGCTTCTGCTGCTGCTGCTGCTGCTGCTGCTGATAATGATGATGATGGTGATGGTGGTGATAGTAGGGAGTGAAGAGATGGTAGCGGCAGCAGTGGTAGCAGTGATGGTGATGGTGATGATGATGATGATGATGATAATGATGATAATAACAATGATTCTTCTTCTGATCACCATCATCATCATCATTACATTACTATTATTATTGTTGTTGTTTGTTATTATTATTATTATTATTATTATTATTATTATTATTATTATTATTATTATTATGTTGTTGCTGTTGTTGTTGATGATGATGATGATAATGATTGTTGATGGTGGTGGTGGTGGGTTGATATCAGAAACATCTTAATATATTCAAAGATTTCAGTCTACATAAAAAAAAACCCAAACAAAAATTTAAACAAAAAACAAAAAACAAAATAGAAAACGCATGAAATGCAACTTAGTCTAATAAAAGAAGAAAAAAATATAATCCAATTTTTTGTAATTGCAACACATTCCACAAATATTATTGAAGGCACCTGATTTATTTTGATATAGCTTTGTTATTATCATCAACATCAATGTTAGCAGCACCGTCGTCATCATCATCATCATCATCATCATCATCACTGTCATCATTGTCCTTCTCCTTCTTCCCTGCCTCCTCATCATCGCCATCATCATCATCACCACTACCATCATCATCATCATCACCGTCATCATCATCATCATCATCATCATCTTCACAGTCATCATCACTATCCTCATCATCATCATCGACATCATCATCATCATTGTCATCATCATCGTCATCATCGTCACCATCGTCATCATCATCATCATCATCATCATCATCATCATTACCACCACCACTACCATCACCATCAACATTGTCATCATCATTGTCATCGTCATCATCATAATCATCATCACCACCATCCTCAACATCATTGACATCATCATCATCTTCACCACCACCACCACCACTGCCGCCACCGCCACCGCCACCGCCACCATCATCGCTGTCGTCGTCGCCATCATCATCATAATCATCACCATTATCAGTGTGACAACTACTACTTCTATAGCTGCAGCCACTACCATCTACCACCATCACCACCATCACAACCACCAACACCACGGCCAACACCACAATCACCATCAACTCTACCATCACCATCAACTCTACCATCACCATCACCAACTCCATCCTCACTGTCTCCAGCAGCAGCAACAACAGCAGCAGCAGCAGCACCACCACCACCACCACCACCACCACTACCACCACCGTCATCGTCATCATTTTATACGTTTCTTTTTCCACACTGAGACATCTTGGACATGTTTACACCAACGCAGTGAGTGTCTAACTGGAGATTTTACATCTAATGCATCTTACTCTTTGCTAAAACACTGTGATAGATGCAAGCTAGATGCATTTGTAGTAGCAGTAACATGAAAGGTGTTTGTTTTTGATGCTTTAAAGACTTTTTATCCTAATATTTCTTTAGGAGGTACTGTTCTCTTCTATGAAAGAGTAGGACCTAACATACTTTAGTAATAGAGATTTTTACTGTGCTAAATTGCTAAATTACATTTTCCTAGCATGAAGCAGATCACCCAGGTAGATGGTATTTTGGATTGAACACCAATCTGTCTCAACTTATTTTCCCAGAAGATTTGGTAACTTATTCCATCATCATGTCTGTGTTTGAGCTGAGCTAGCATAGAGTGGAGGTGGTTTGTCTCAGAAAGACTGTGAGGAGATATAAGTGTCCTAGAATTACAGTTAGGTACCTCTGATGCAGCTAGGCTTTTGCTTTCTGTGTTCTTAAGAAAGTCAGGAATCTAAATGTCAGGAATTTCTATGGCAGAGAATGGTCGCATAATATGAGCGCACACACATGCACATGCACACTCACACACACATGCATGCATACACTTCCACACACACTAAGACACACATGTATACACAAATGCATGCACAGGCACACACATACACACAAATGTAAGTGCACACACACTGACATACATGCATGCACATACACACACGTGCACATCTGCATATATACATATGCATGTGCCTGCATACACACACAAATACATACTCACATACATGCATACATATATTCACATCTCCATATACATGTATGCACACATGCATGCACACACTGACATACATGCATGCACATACACACACTTGCACATATGCATACATATATATGCATGAGCATGCATACACACACACTCATACACATGCATATGCATACATGCACATGCACATGCATATGCATACATGCACACGCATACACATATATACACATGCACACACACACACAGTCACATACAAATATACACACACATACTCATACACACATGCATGCACATATATACACACATACATTCACAGACATGCATGCACCTACATATACATGCATGTACATGCATATGCACCTCACTCACACTCACATACATGCATACACATGCACCCCCACACTACCCATGCTACACAAACACACACACATATTTGCACATATACAATATCTGATAAATTCGTTATAAGCTTCTAATTTATGCGATATTTAAAAGCATTTTCCTATAATTGCTTATTTTCTGTTTTTTTCCTGAGATTTTCTGACTTTAAATTCTACAATCTTCATTACCTCTGCCTTAGCGAAGGTGAAGGTATTGTTTTCATTCGCATTTGTTTGTTCGTTTGTCTGTGGACAAGCTATCTCAAGAACCAGTAAATGGATTCGGATGAAACTTTCAGGGACGTTTGGCCTTATGACTGGCACAAACTGATTAGATTTTGAGATTGATCTGGTACTGGATAAGCATTCCGGACTATTTTTCTGGTATTTTTACTTAATTTTTGAGAGCGGCCGGGTTCATTTTTAGTATTCTCATTTGTGAGAGCAGTTGAGTTTATTTCAGATATTCTCATTTTAAAAATCATCTCTGGCTAATCATTGAGAGGATGTTGGTGTTGCTTTGACAGAGGCTTGCGCTCTCTAAGTCCTCTTGCTATCATTAATTTGAAAATTATTGTGGTACTTGTATAATGATTTCTGATAACATAATAATGTGGGTAGACTGTCTCTCTCGCACACTGACTTGTCTCCATTTTTCTCTTTAATTCTCTCCCACCTTTCTTCTCCTTCCTTGTCTTACTGGAGTAGCCAAGTATCTTTTCTGTAGTAAGATGGTTTATTCCTGTCTCTCCATCGAACTCCTACCTCTCGCCTGGCACATGGCCACTTCTCTCAGTTCCCCTTCTACTCTCAGCTGAGAGGTCCTTGTCTTGCGAGCTACCTGGTGATCTTGCAGATGCTGGTACCTCATAAAAAGCATCCATTCTAGTGTCACATAAAAAGCATTCATGTTGGTGCCATGTAAGGAGCAAACATACTGGTGCCATGTAAATATCACCTATGCTAGTGCCACATGAAAATCACCTGTGCTGGTACCACATGAAGATCACCCATGCTGGTTCCTCAAAAAAACACTTGTGCTGGCACTACATAAAAAGTAACCATGCTAGTGCCATATAAAAAGCACTCATGCTGGTGCTAAGTAAGGTGTGCCCATGCTGGTGCCACATAAAAGTCACCTATGCTGGTCCCACTTAGAAGACACCTGTGCTGGTTCCACATCAAAAATACTTGTACTGGCACCATTTAAAAAGCACCCATGCTGGTGCCACATAAAACATACCAAGTATACTCTGTAAAGTGGTTGGCATTAGGAAGGGCATGCAGCCATAGAAACCATGCCAAAACAGACAACTGGAGCGTGGTGCAGCCCTCCAGAATGTCGGAATGCCAGCTCCTGTCAAACCATCCAACCCACGTCAGGATGGGAAACAGGCGTTAAATGATGATGATATGATGATGATAATAGTAATACCCAGCTGTAACATAAGCAAGCACAAGTACAAGAATCTTCTTTTGCAGGGGAGGTTAGTAGTTTAAATCAACCCAATATATAACTGGTACTTTTTTCATTGATCCTGAAAAGCAAGAAGGAGACAATGCAAAGAGGTATTTCTTTGGATGACTGCACCACTCCAATATATTCTATGACAAATACAGCACCATTTTTCACACTGAATCATTTACATGCAATGTTTCTAGTAATGGAATGGGACAGGAACAAGTGTAATAAATATTAGAGTTGGGCTAAATTCATTCTTTGCCTTCTTATTTATATTACATGTATATTAAACACACACACTTAGCTTAAATTCTGTATTATTTTGAAGGTTGTTTTTGCATTTTGCATTTATACAGATATGTAAGTAATTTATTTATCATTAAATGAAATAATATAAGTTATTTACATGTTTTTAAGTTACAAAACAATTTGTCATGATATTAGAATTTTGTTACTGTTAAATAAAATTTCATCAAACTATTTCTCTGTCATTTATGACTTTATATATATATATATATATATATATATAATTATATACACACATAAGCATATATATATAAATATATATATAGGGAGAATTCACAAAAAAACAAAAGACGAAGAAAGGTGGTGTAGACAACAAACAGATGTATTAGTTTAACGCTTGGGAAGTGAAAAAGTCTTTAATGTTTCGAGCCTACGCTCTTCCACAGAAAGGAACACAGAAAAAAACAGGGAAAGAAAATAAAGAATGTGTAGTGGCTAGCAATCTATCATGGCGAATGCCGGACAGAGGGATCATACAGGAGAGCTAAGAAGGAGAGCTAAGAGATAATAAAATATATACATATAATCATATTTTTATACGTATATATTTACACACACACATATATGTACATATATATATATACATATATGCATATATATATATATATATATATATATATATATATATATATATATATATATATATATATATATATATATGTATATATATATATATATATATGTTCTTTTCTTTTATTCTTTTATTAGTTTCAGTCATATGGCTGCTGTCATACTGGAGCACGACTGTGGTTTTGCACTGTGACTTATAATTCTACTTCAGCTGATTACTTCAGGGTGGTGGGGTTTCACATCACCACTCCTGTATGTGCGTTTGTCCTGGTTGTTGGCCCATTTAGTGTATGAGGGAGTTTGTGTCTGCTGTCTTTGTCTGTACATCATGCTGGGACATCAGTTCATTTGGTATCGTAGAGAGGAGAATGTCTAGCTCCTTTTTGAAGATATCTACATTCACATTAATTTTTGTGGCAGGGCATTGAAAAGCTATGGGCCTTTGAACCCTAAGCTATTGTAGTATCTGGTCCTGAATTTTGATGGCATAGAGGATATCTTTGATACAATACAAAGGTAACCAGTTCTGGCATTTGTATAACACTCAATACCAAAATTAGGCACCAGGCCTTTCAACATTTTCCATATGTAAATTATTACATATCTGTCCTGCCTTCACTCCAAGGAGTAATGTAGTTTTTCCAACCTCTCCCTGTAGCTCATCTGCTGTACTGTTACAATCATTGTAGCCTAGTGATGTGGGAACACTTCAAGCTCTGCTTTTAGTTTGGCACTACGTGGTGACCATAATTGAGAGAAGGTGGCTGAGAACAAAGGTTTTCCACAGGGTCAACATAACTTCTTGGTCTCTTGACTTGAGGGACCTTAGTATCCATCCTGCTAGTTGTCTGTACTTTGCTGCCATCCTGGTAATGTGCATATATATATATATATATATATATATATATATATATATGGACTGACTGATAGAATGGTTTGCAGAATTTGTTTTGGATCTCTGAGTTCAAATCTCACCTAAATCAATGTAGCTTTTCTTTCTTTCATGATTGATAAACAAAGTAGAAATCTGAAACAGTGGATTGGCAAGCTGTTAAAGAATTAGACAAAATGTATTGTGGCTCTGTGTATTCATGGTTGAAATACCATCTCTTGCCAATGGGTAAAAATCTGAGTCTTTTCACCGCCTGGCAAAATCATCATTAGGATCAAGAAGCAAGTGTCCAAGAATTTCAACAAATCATTTCTAATGCCTGAATATCAGCTTGAAGGAAATAAAGCAAGAGGGCTTTCAAGGTCTGTGCACTTAAAAATGAATATATATATATATATATATATATATATATATATATATATAGAGAGAGAGAGAGAGAGAGAGAGAGGGAGAGAGAGAGAGACATATATAATCAACACTCACACACACACATATATTCATACACAAATATATATACACACACACCGTATATATATATATATATATATATATATATGGTCTGAAAGACCAATTCTATGACACCCTCTTGCAAACTACCTCGTCGACGAGTGACAGGGACCTTCTCTTTGTGGCTGGAGACTTCAACGGTCATGTCGGACGTCGTGCTGGGGGCTTCCATGGCATACATCGAGGCTATGGCTTCGGTTCCCGCAACGAGGAGGGAACCAGACTGCTGGAGTTCTGTGATGCAACCAATCTTATGGTCTGCAATACCAACTTCAGGAAACCTGCCAGTCACCTAGTCACCTACCGCTCCGGCAGACACTCTAGCCAAATCGACTACATCCTCGCCAGAAATAGGGAAAGAGGGCGGCTTATAAATGCCAAAACCTACCCTGGCGAAGAATGTACCCCACAACATAGATTAGTATTTAGCGACTTTGGGATTAAGGCAAAATGGGTGCCCAGAATTAGACAGGCTTGGAGAAGAAGGGTGTGGAAGCTTAAAGACCCTGCAAACGGACAGAGACTTAGAGACAAGTTACTTGAAGCATTTAACGAAATAGAAGGGGATATAGCATCATACAACGTGGAAGACAATTGGAGATTTCTGCGGGACAACCTGTTGAAAGCCACCGACCAGATTTGTGGGTGGTGTAAGGTCCCCTCCCAACCCAGAGTAACGTGGTGGTGGAACAAGGAGGTAGACAGGGCTATTAGACAAAAGAAACAAGCTTGGAAGGACTGGAAGAACGGTGGTAGCAGGGAATTGTACCAATGTGCCAGAAGGGAGGCTAGGCGACAGGTTTATTTAGCCAGAGGGGAAGCAGATAAGGAAAGATTTGCCAATGTTCTGCGCCGTGAGGACCAAAGACTCGAGGTATTTCGTGTTGCAAGACAGTGTAGGAGAGAGAATAGTGATGTTGTAGGAGAGAAATGTGTTCGCATGGATGATGGTACGCTTGCATTAAATGAGGATGCAAAGAAAGAGGTCTGGAGATGCCACTACGATAGATTGCTTAATAAAGAGAATGAATGGGAGAAAGAGAGCCTGCCTTATGTCGACCCAATAGAGGGACCAGCTATCCGAGTTGATAGTACCAGGGTAGATAAAGCAATTAAGAGTATGAAGACTGGGAAAGCCCCCGGCCCATCAGGAATCACTGCAGAGATGCTCAAAATATCTGGCAGTGTTGGCTATAGCCTAGTCACCCGTATTACGAACCAGGTGATACACGAAGGAGTCATACCCTATGACTGGTGTAGCAGCATCATAGTCAACTGCTACAAAGGTAAAGGGGACGCTTTAGATACAAATAATTACAGAGGCATCAAGCTGTTAGATCAGGTTATGAAAGTTACAGAGAGGGTCATAGCCCAACTAATTAGGGAGCGAATCAATTTAGATGAGATGCAGTTTGGGTTCGTGCCAGGTAAAAGCACTACTGATGCCTTATTTCTAGTGAGACAGTTGCAAGAGAAATACCTAGCTAAGGATAAACCTCTGTACCTGGCTTTCGTTGACATGGAGAAAGCCTTTGACAGGGTCCCCCGATCCCTTATCTGGTGGTCAATGAGGAAACTTGGGATAGAAGAATGGTTAGTGAGAGCTGTGCGAGCCATGTACAGAGATGCTGCCAGTAAGGTGAGGGTTGGAAATGAGTACAGCAATGAATTCCGGGTAGAGGTAGGGGTCCACCAAGGTTCCGTCCTCAGCCCCCTATTATTTACCATAGTCCTCCAGGCAATCACAGAGGAGTTCAAGACAGGTTGCCCCTGGGAGCTCCTCTATGCTGATGACCTTGCCCTAATTGCGGAGTCACTATCAGAACTAGAGGAGAAGTTTCAGGTGTGGAAGCAAGGTCTAGAATTGAAGGGCCTTAGAGTCAACCTAGCTAAAACCAAAATCCTAATAAGTAGGAAGGTAGATAAAACACAAACCCCTTCAGGTAGATGGCCCTGCTCAGTATGTAGAAAAGGAGTAGGTAGTAACTCTATAAGATGTACCCGGTGCAAGCTATGGACACATAAGAGGTGCAGCAACATCAAAGGCAGGTTAACTAGCAAGTTAGTTTTTGTTTGTGGCAGATGTTCAGGTGCAATAAAGACTGCAAACAAACAGGAAACAACTTCTATCTCATTCCAGGGTGAAAAACTAGAGGTAGTCGATAGCTTCCGCTATCTGGGCGACCAAGTTAGTAGTGGGGGTGGGTGCGCTGAAAGTGTAGCTGCTAGAATAAGAATAGCCTGGGCAAAGTTTAGAGAGCTCTTACCCCTGCTGGCGACAAAGGGACTCTCACTCAGAGTAAAAGGCAGACTGTATGACGCATGCGTACGAACAACCATGCTACATGGCAGTGAAACATGGGCTGTAACTGCTGAGGACATACGTAAGCTCGCAAGGAATGAAGCCAGTATGCTCCGTTGGATGTGTAATGTCAATGTGAATACCCGTCAGAGTGTAAGTATCTTGAGAGAAAAGCTGAACATTAGAAGCATCAGTTGTGGCGTGCAAGAGAGACGATTGCGCTGGTATGGACATGTGGTGAGAATGGAGGAGGATAGCTGCGTGAAAAAGTGCCACACCCTAACAGTTGAGGGAACCCGTGGAAGAGGTAGGCCCAGGAAGACCTGGGCTGAGGTGGTGAGGCAAGACCTTCGTACATTGGGCCTCACCGAGGCGATGACTACGGACCGAGACCTTTGGAAATGGGCTGTGCGTGAGAAGACCCGGCAAGCCAAGTAAGATCGTTGCCAGTGCCCCTGGACTGGTTCTTGTGCGGGTGGCACATGAGATGCACCATTTTGAGCGTGGCCGTTGCCAGTACCGCCTGACTGGCTCCTGTAGGATTTTCGAGCGAGATCGTTGCCAGTGCCCCTGGACTGGCTTGTGCGGGTGGCACATAAAAGACACCATTTCGAGCGTGGCCGTTTTCGTGCGGGTGACACGTAAAAGCACCCACTACACTCTCTGAGTGGTTGGCGTTAGGAAGGGCATCCAGCTGTAGAAACTCTGCCAAATCAGACTGGAGCCTGGTGTTGCCATCCGGTTTCACCAGTCCTCAGTCAAATCGTCCAACCCATGCTAGCATGGAAAGCGGACGTTAAACGATGATGATGATGATATATATAGCCTGATAGACCCTGCTATGTCAAGATGGACTTATATATTCTTCCTCTGCTCTCTCCCACTTGGTTTTAATATGTTGCCACATTTGTAATATGTCTTTTTTCTACATTTTTTCGTGCAGCTGAAGATTGCTCTTCATATTGCATTTAAGGTAATGCTCACATTACTTAAATAAATTGAAATAGCATGAAACGTGCGTACTGCAATCACTTTTGAAATCCGTGTTGCTTATTATTTGATTTTAATCACCCATCCTTTTGGGATGTGAAATTCGGGTGCCTTCGCATAAGTACCATATTCAAGCCTTGAATCTATATCTAAACCGTATATATATATATATATATATATATATATATATATATATATATATATATATATATATATATATATATATACACACACACAGTGCGATCGTTTCCAGCTTCGCCTTACTGGCACTTGTTCCGGTGGCATGTGAACAAAACATTGGACTGACTCCTGTGCAGGTGGCACGTAAAAAACACCATTTGAGTGTCGCCGTTGCCAGTACCGCCAGAGTGGCCCTCGTGCCGGTGGCATGTAAAAAGCACCCACTACACTCAGAGTGGTTGGCATTAGGAAGGGCATCCAGCTGTAGAAACTCTGCCAGATCAGATTGGAGTCTTGTGTAGCCATCTGGTTCGCCAGTCCCCAGTCAAATCATCCAACCCATGCTAGCATGGAAAGCAGACGTTAAATGATGATGACAATGATGATGATATATGTATATACATACATATATATATATACATACATATATATATATATATATATATATATATATATATATATATATATATATATATATATATATATATATATATACATACACATGTGTATATACAAATATATGTAGTATATACATATATGATATGAAGTTCACAAGTATGATGTCCTATGATCCATCTAGAAAAGTAATATTTCCCTATAAGAACTGACTCAGTTGTAAAATACTGAGAACAATAATGATGATGATGATGATGATAATGATGATAATGATGATAATGATGATGATGATGATGATGAGGATGACAACGACAGCAATGATGATGACGACAATGATGATTTAGTTCATGATTTTTGTGTGTGTGTGTGTGTGTATGTAACCTGTATAGTAGATATATAAACAGGGCTAATTTAGCCATTTCCCCATAGACAGGTAAAATTATGAACAGCTTTAATTAATTTTCAAACTTTAATGCTGCCTTATCAGAGGTGTCCATATCAATTTGACCAATAAAAAGAAACAAGCAGCCAGTCCGTTTATATAATAAATGCATGTATCACATCCAAAATCATACTTTTTCTTTTATTACAGTCTATAAATGTCAACAACTCATGTCAGTGCACCATTTGTTCCAAAATTTTATATTAAAAAAAATATATATGTGACCAATAAAATAAGTTCCACACTGAAAAATAATTATCAAGGTGTTGACATGTTTGACAGGAAACGGCCTTTGAAAGGCCAATGACAGAAACAAGTAAAAAGAAAAATATGAAAATACAGAAATGGTATAGACACACACCCATGCACACACAAATGCATAAATACACACACACACACACACACACACATATTCATACAAATGCATACACTCGACATCTAGAAATAAAACATTAATTCAAACAACATATTGTTAAAATTGGAAGAAAAAAAAAAACCAAGATAATCAGAAAAAAATGTCTGTTGGAACATTACAGCAGCACTCCATGATGGTCATTTAGAACTGATATGGTTTAAATACCCCAGATATTACAGAGCTGTAACAATGTAACAGCAAATCTGATTGTATTGTATAGAGAAGTTGAGAAACAAGCTGAAAGCCACATAAAAATATGTTCTATATTTAATCTGAATGTTCATTGCATTCAGATATTTATATAATGATGCTCTTTCTTTATTAAAGCATATATTATTAACTGGATACATCCTGCATTGTTAGTGACTAGCATGGCAGTTATTGAAATAGCTGCTGGCTGTCAATGAGTTATTTTGCTTTTGATATGCTTGAATGGACCTAGACATATGCTTATGGTTACACACATACACACAAATCCAGACATATGCAAGTATATACATAAATATATATTTACACACACACACAACATATTTCATATATTTGTATAAAAATATATATATATATATATATATATATATATATATATATATATATATATATATACACACGCACACACAAACACACATAGTCATTTTACACCCTCAGTCTTGTATATATATTAATGTATGTATGTACTTATATGTATTTCTAATATGTATATATAAATAGACTATATATATATGTGTGTGTGTATGTGTGCATGTGCATGTGTGTGTATGTGTGCGCACGTGCATGCCTGTGTGTTTATACATGTGTATGTATTATTATGTATACATGCGTGCGTGTGTGTGTGTGTATGTATGTATGTATGTATGTATGTATATGTATATGTATATATATATATATATATATATATATATATATATATATATATATATATGTAGAGAGAGAGAGAGAGAGAGAGAGAGAGAGAGAGAAAGAGAGAGATATGTATATATATATGTGTGTGTGTGTGTGTTAGGGAGTTACTATGGTTCATAGCAAAAAGAAAAGAGCTCGCAACTGTAAAAAATCCTTTAGCATTCAGATTCCTTCATCAATTGTAATGCTTATTTATTCACATAGATTTGAATTAATCAGGCATTATCTCAAAGCTTCTAGATTTCTATGATGTGATTGTATAGTTTTCAAGTGACATTGTAGAATAGGTGTGTGAGGTCAGATCAAGACAATTTTCGTATTTAAAAAAAAAAAAAAATTCAGGCCAGATATGGCTTGTTTAAATGCTAAAGGGCTAATGATGTTCATACTAATAAATAATGCGACATGACTCTGAGTTTTATGAAAGGTGGACCACACTACACTTGCTAGTTGTACCTATTAAGGAGTAAAGTTGTACACGTCAAAAGATGGCTGCTGTGGACTTCCACAGACATGTTTTCTGTTTTCAACTCAAATCTATAATAAGTAAGTCTAATGAGTGTGAGGTTGTCAACCTTACATGAAACTTGTATTGCTTCATAGTATCAAACTATATTATGTACTCACACTATTTTTGTGTAGTTTAGTGATCTTTCTTATTTTACTAAGAACCATAACCTGTCACATGTGTGTGTGTGAGTGTGTATTTATATATATACATACAAACACACACACATACACAGTTGTTTTCTCTTATATTGTAATTTTTGTTGCTAAATACACTTATTGTTATAATTGAACAGCTATTCCATCCTGGCTTTGTATTTCAACCCACCTCTTCTCTGATGATGCATTCACTATGACTGAATGTACTTTACATATATTTAATATCAATTTAATCATCTGGGTAATAACTTTGCAATGTGCATGTCAAAGCTCCTCTACAGTTATCAGCCATCTGTGTCTATTTAAATCTGTGGTGCTCTTCATCAAGGGAATACTAAAAATAGAATGTGGGTATAAAACAATAGGAAATTACAGGTGATATAGTAGTGCTCTTGGAGACACCCACCCAATGACATGCAAATACACAGACATTGCTGTATCATAGTTATATAATATTTATATAATGATATGTGTAATATGTGAAACACTTAGCTACTAACAGCTGTGGCTAATGTGCAAAGCTTGTTCATTCCATCTTCTTACATTATTTACATTATCTACATTTGACGGATATTCGTCCTCATCTTGTTTGTTGTTAACACAACGTTTCGGCTGATATACCCTCCAGCCTTCGTCAGGTGTCTTGGGGAAATTTCGAACCTGGGTTCTCATTCCTATCGATGTTACTATTATTATTATTATTATATTATTATTATTATTATTATTAATCAGGTCGCTGCCGTGAATCGAACTCGGAACCTTGGGGTTAGTAGCCCGCGCTCTTAACCACTACGCCATATGCCCGTGAGCAATTATGGGGTGAATTTTAAGGCTTATAAATCTATTATTTTTCTATCCTTCCTCAATACCGGTTCCCATATGCTATTCATATCTGCACTCGGTCTGCTTAGGAGGTTGTTGTGTCCTAGCATATGTGCTGCTTCTTTTAGTTTTCGTATTTTCCAGTGTTGTTCCCTGTCTATTATTTTAACTTCATCCCACAGGGGGAGGTGGTTTCCATTTTTCCATACATGATCAGCTATACCCGATTTATCGATATCTCCTCGTGTCACAGCTTTGCGATGTTCTTCTACCCTTATTTTGAGGGGGCGACATGTTTCGCCTTTGTATAACCTACCACAGCTGCATGGGATGGAGTACACGCAGTTTTTGGTCATATTCTTTTCTGTTGGTGGTTTTACCCGAAGGAGATATTTGTGAAGTGTTGTATTGCTTTTGAATACTGCCCTGATGTCATATGGGCCGCATATCTTTTGTATCTTTTTGGAGAGGCCTTTCACATATAGAACTGTTCCATCTTCTTGTACTATAAATCTAAGTCCTTCATCCAGGGCTATTGCCTCTAGTATTGGAAATTAGAATGGTCCTTGTTGAGCTATTAAGGAGTTAGAAGACATTAAGGCAAATATAAATACATAGACTTCACAAGTCTATTTACATGGAATACAAAACATAGAGAATGGAATAAAGTAAACAGAAGAATAAACAGGAGTTATGTAATAATCCTACCTTGACAGCTGTTTTAGATGCGACATAGTTTATGCTGCAACCACATTCATATGTAATAGACATGCATGATGTTGTAGGTGTGAGCAGTAACAAGGATACCAGTGTATTTGATGGGCTAAGTTAGGTCACTCTCATTAGAAGAAGATGACAAATCGTAGCAGTGCTTCAAAATATGAAGGTTTGTAGAGAACAGAGTGGGGTGGTGAAGAAAATGCTTGAGGGAAGAGGAAAAAATGGTTAGAAAAGTGGGATGACTAAATAGGAAGTTGATGAAAGCCAGAGAGAGGGAAAATGAGAGAGCTGTAGTTTTAGTATATCATCATCATCATCATCATCATCATCATCATCATCATCATCATCATTTAAAGTCCATTTTCAATGCTGACATAGGTTGGATGGTTTGATACATGCTGGTAAGTCCAGAGACCCACCAGGTTCCATCTGTCTGTTTGGCATGGTTTCCATGGAAGGATACCCTTCTTAACACCAATCACTTTACAGAGTATACTGGGTGCTTTTTTTTTATATGACAACAGCACCAGTGCATTTTATGGGGCACCATTATCAGTGCTTTTTTATGCCACACCATCATCAATACTTTTTACATGGCACCAGCACCGGTGCTTTTTATATGGTACTAGCACCAATGTACTTTATGTGGAACCAGCATGGGTGCTTTTTATGTGGCACCAGGACTGACAGAGTCACCAAGTAACTTACAAGACAAAAAAACCCCCTCAGCTGGGAGGAAGAGAGTAGTAGTGAAGTTGTTCGTGGTTTTGTGCTAGTTGAGGAGAGATTAGAGGGACATCGTGACTGTGTGGTAAGAAGCTTCTTTTGCAACCACATGATTCCAGGTTCAGTCCTACTGTGTGGCACCTTGGGTAAATGCCTTCTACTATAGCCTCAGGCTGACCAAAGCCTTGTGAATGGGTTTGGTAGATGGAAACTGAAAGTAGCCCATCACACACACACAGACACACACATATATATGTATGTATATGTATATATCTATTTGTGTGTGTGTGTGTGTGTGTATGTGTGTATGGGTGTGTTTGTGTTTGTGTTTGTGTTTGTCCCCCATCACTGCTTGATAACTGGTGGTGGTGCGTTTAGGTCCCTGTAACTTAGCAGTTCAGCATAAGAGACCAATAGAATAAATACTAGGCTTAAAAAAAGAAAGAAGTTCTGGGGCCAATTCGTTCAGCCCAAGCCCCTTAAGGTGGTACTCCAGCATGACTGCAGTCAAATGACTGAAACAAGTAAAAGAATAAAAGAATAAAAGAATATGTCTATATTTTATTTGTATAGCATTACTTGATTAGAAATGTATGTGGAATCAGTTTGTCTTTTAATTAAACTTGAATCAGTTAATGCAAGTTTTTAGACACTTGGTGCTAGAATGATAATCTTATTTGAAAGAAAGCATTCCTTGAAAATATACAAACTGAAAGACTGTTCAATGCAATGAAGTTATCAATTGTTGCGGTTGTCATGGTGACTGTTTGTCAAACTCAAGAGACATATATCATTGTCTTGTAAGTGTATGTATGTGTATGCATATGTGTGTGTGTGTGTGTGTGTGTGTGTGTGCGTATAGTTGAGCATACACATTACAAAATGTAGAGATATTATCCCAGAGAGAACTCCAACCACATTTTACTGCATCATATATTATTCGTGGATGATTTTAGAGATGTATGCAAATTTTAGTGAAGATTGTTTGAGAAACTGAGAAGTTGTTTCAAAACAAACAGACAAACGTCACTGCTTATAGATATATACTAAAGTGCATGTATGGACACAGGCGTGGCCAAATGGTAAAGAAGTTTACCTTTGCAATCAAGAGGTTCCAAGTTTGATGCGACTTTGGTAAATGTCTTCTACCATAGTATCAGTAGATTTTTTTACTAAATGCAATGAATGTGTCTGTGTACATGTGTGTGTGCATGTGTGCGTGTGTGCGCGTATGTGAGTGCGTGTGCGCACATATGCATGTGTGCATGTGTGTGTGTGTGCGTGTGTAATGTGGTATCACATCTTAGGTATGAGATCATTGCTCTAATGTAAAGCATATTTGTAGATAGAACAGAATATATTTTAGTTCAAACCCCTTAGCATTTAAAGTGGTCATATCTGGCCCAGATATTCTACCTGTTTTATGCTAAAACTGGCCTGATCCAACTTCTTACACCTATCATGCAATGTCATTCTAAAAATATACAGACACACCATTGAAATCTTGATGCTACAAGATAGTGTGTAATTAATTCAAAACAATGTAATTAAGCATTTTGTTTGACAAAGAAATTTGAAAGTTAAAGGGTTAAATGATAAAACTCCAGTCTTTACAAAAATAGATTAGTATAAAGTATGATCTAGTAGATTAATCTATTCTTCTCCACAGTCACCCTATTTCTTTGATTCCATTGGAAGTGGTTCTATTGAAAGATGAAGTGATATTAATATTTCTATAAAATGCTCCAAGTTATAATAATTGTTTTATGTTAAAGTGACTGAGAGTTGCCTTAAAAATAAGCTCCTTGTCTTGATAACCATGATTGCAGGCTTTGACTGGCATATTGCCAACAGAAATATGCCTGACTTTTCAGAATAGTACAATAGCATCTTTCTGTCTTTGGAGTTTCTTTGAGTTGTGACTGAAATCATATTTTGGGTGAGGCATTAAAAAAAATTTGCTTCAGGAGTCAAACCAAGAAGTGTAAAAGGTGTGAAGTATTATGCTATGACTCTCTGAGGGGGCCTCCATATAGTCACTCTATATGCTAGAAATAGCAGCTACATTTGCTTAAATTCCTACTGTGGTGTTGTGAAAAAAAAAAGTGGGCGGGGGGGACTCCCTTTCCTATCTGAGAACAAAAATATTGAAAACAAAAATATACATGACTGCTACCACAATGTTATATATATATATATATATATATATATATATATACATACATATATGGATGGATGGATGGATGGATAGATATAAGCTGTAGGAACTTTTAAATAAAGAGGTCTTCAGATATGCAAAAAATCTCTACTCTCCTCTTCATTATCAATGTTATATATACGTGGTCTAATTAACAAGTATTCGGCCTGTTGGAATAGTAGTGAAGCTAAATCTTGCAGAGTGAAGCTGCTTGGCACACATTGACTTTGAACTCTGCTGTACATGCTCACTAAGTTTTAATGTTCTAGCTTATTTCCGCTGTTTATAGCAGTGCTTGGAAGGAAGGTGTGTAGTGTGCGATTGTCGCATTGAACATTACAGAGAAAGTTGAGCAGAGAATTTACATCAAATTTTGTCAAAAGCTTGGTGATAACTGCTGAGAGGCATGCACAAAGTTTTCAAGAAGTTTTCATTTTTATTGACACAATCAAGGGGATCTTGCGCAACTGAAACCCAAGTGCCTGTTTGGTCAGCTGAAAGCAGTTTTGGTGTAAACTTGGCAGATATGTGTCTCATACCTAAATCTTCTGGGATAATGGACTGAACTGAACTGTAACTAATCTGCACATCCTCTGATGGATGATGATTTGACGATTACCCCTCACAGCTGCATGCGCATCTGCAATGGTTTTCTTAGTTCTGTTTATATGTATACATATAAAAAGGCCCAAAATACACAGAGTACAAACGATATAGAGTATTAGAGGATGAAGGAAAAGAATTACAGGGTGAAGGATTTATAATCCTTTTCCTTCAACCCTTTTATTCCCTATATCTCTGTACTATATCTTTAATTCCCTCTATCTTTGTACTCTGTGTAAGTTGGATCAAATTGTATGTATATATACATTTTTTATATTTCTTGTATTGAATATATTTTATATATTGATTTAATTTGCTTATCCCTACTTTTACCTCTATATGTATGCAGTATGTATGTATGTATGTATGTATGTATGTATGTATGTATGTATGTATCAGTGGCATTTGATGGTTGTTGTAGTGGGTGCTGCCACACCCAATACCACCAAATTTCAAACAGGAGTATAACAAAAGTTTCTCATTAAGATTTGTGACTAAATTAATGAGTAAGGTAAATATATATTAGGAATTTGCTATTTTCAATGGGTGTGCAGTACATATATATAGCACACCCAGAATATATGCCCTTGGTATGTATGTATGTATGTATGTATGTATGTATGTATGTATGTATGTATGTATGTATGTATGTATGCATGCATGTATGTATATATATACATATGTGTGTACATATGTGTGGCTATGTGGTAAGAAGCTTGTTTCCCAAGCACATAGTTCTAGGTTCTGTCCCACTGCATAGCATATTGGGTAGGTGCCTTCTGCTCTAGCCTCAAGCTAACCAAAGCCTTGTGAGTGGATTTGGTAGAAGGAAACTTAATGAAGCTTATCACATATACATATGTGTATATGTGTGTGTGTGTGTGTGTGTTCCAGTCTCTGTGCCTTGATATTATGTGGTAGTCATAAATGAGTGTCATTGTCATGCAAGTGGTGTCCTTTGTTTCCAGTCTTTCATAAAAACAAGCTTGATCAGGGGAGAAATATTACATTATTTGGAAAGAGGTGAGGGTTTGTGACAGGAAGGGCATCCAGCTGTAGAAATTACACCTCAACAAATTCCATCCAGCTCGTGCAATCATGGAGAAGTAGATGTTGAAATGACAATGGCAGCATTGATGACAACAATGACGACAACGACGATGACTACGATGACGACGATGACAATGACAACGACAACGATGACAGCAACGATGACGATGATGACAACCGAGATAATTACAATGATGATGATGATGGCGATGACAATGGCGATGACAACAACTACGGCAGTATGTATATATAGATGCACACGCCTACATATGTGTAGAGTCTTTGTATATATATGACTGGGAATGAGTTTTGTGTAGAGGGACGAAGGTTTACATGAGTTTTGTTGTTGCAGGCAACTACATGTATTTATTTGTTAATGGCATTCATATACAGATGTATAGAACAACTATATTTGATGTTTTGTATGTGTTTATATATATAGCTAGGTATTATGTATCTGCATGTGTATGAGCGTGCATGCATATGTGTGTGTGCATGCATATCTATCTATCTATCTATCTACTTATGTGCTTATCATCATCATCATCATCATCATCATCATTATTGTTGTTGTTATTATTATTATTATTATTATTATTAACATGACACCATATATTTCATGATAGCCAAATTATCACCGTGTTGTATATATATATATATATATATATATATATATATATATATATATATATATATATATATATATATATATATATATATATATATATATACATATATACATATATATGTACACACTCACACACACATACATACACAAATATATATATATATATATATATATATATATATATCTACATAGATAGATGAATGTATGTAGCTACATATGTATTATGCATAAGGCATAGATGTAGGCATACATATATGTGTGTGCATGTGTGTGTGTATGTGTGTGTGTGTATGTGTGTGTGTATGTGTGTGTTGTATGTGTATGTATGAGAGAGAGAGTTTATGTATGTGTGTTTGTGGTGTACTTATCAAGAAAGTTCCGTTGCTTAGTAAGCCAGAGGCAAGTACATGAGTTTGCATTAGAAAAACTTTCTTTGATCTGACACAACTTCATCTATATTCACCAGTGATTAACAAGTAAATAGGTTCAGATATAGAGAAATCTATCGGTCACACACACACACACACACACACACACACACACACACAGACACACACACACACACACACACACACACAACTTTCTCTCTCTCTCTCTCTCTCTGTCGTTTCTTCTCTAATTCATCCATTTGTATTTGTCTCTTAAATTCTTTATTCCCCCTCCTCTACACTCACAATGTGTGTCTGTATATATATGAATGTAAATATATATATATATATATATACATATTTATATATATACATATGTATATACCCATGCTAGCCTGTGAAATGGATGTTAAATGATGATGATGTTATCTATCTATCTATCTATCTATCTATCTATCTATCTATCTATCTATCTATCTATCTATATACACACATACACACATTCATAGAAATTTATCTGTTTAATATATGTATATGTGTTGGTATGTGTGTGCATGTGTGTGTGTGTGCATGTGTGTGTGTGTGTGTGCATGCGCATATATTCATGTACATCTAAAAATATGAATTCATGCAGAAAATATATTTAGAAAATGTCTGTGAGAAAGGAACACATTTTTAAAAGTGCTTCTATTTCAAATATGTTCAGTTATTATAATGTTTTTATTATAATGCTTATATTTATGATATTGCAGTTGATATATCAACATGTCAACTGGGGATTACCAGTTTCAACAAGAAACTTAAGTAATTGAAAAGTAGTCATCTTTTACTACAGCACAGTACTGAAATGAAGCTTAGAATTGAAATCTTATCAGCCCAGGCATGAGAAGTAGGCTACAGAATATAACTGGTCTTGAATTCTAACTAATCATATTATAACTGCAATCATTTGATTGCATGTAAATCTAGTGGAATTTTCATTTTTTTCCCCACCAAAACATGGCTGTAAATATAAAAGCAAAGGAGAATCAGTGCTGAGATATGAGGTGGTTCAAGCAAGACAAGACAGGCAAAGAGAAGATTCTTTGTCATGACCCATCCTTCGGTATAAAAGGATCATTTTGGCTACAAATGTACTTCTTTGAGCATGTACCATGAACACAATATCTTCACCACTTGCCACACGAATATGTAGTTGGTCAGTTCTTAGTCAAACACAACATTTATTCATGTCTCTTTACTGGTGAACAGTGATGCAGCCTCCAGCAAGTAACTTTTGTAATCAATGTAAACTTCGTGTATAAATAAATGGCCTTATCAAACATCTAAATGGACTTGACTGTATATAGGAAACAGCAGACAGTGAAATTCAGCCCAACCAAATAACAATCACTCATCTCAGCTAACTGGAGTTACAGTACTAATTATTTACTCTGATGCTGAGGGTATTTGTTATATTACTTGTGATATTACTTTGTATATTTCATATCAAGATATATACTTGTGATTGGCTTGCTCACTTAACCAGCAGGGTGGCATCATTTGAAAGCTAAAATGACACAAAGTGCATTGTGACCAGCGATGTATAACAACATTCGATAGTCTGGTTGATCATGTGGTTATGTAAAGGGTAAAGATCCACTTCAGTAATGAATGAGCATGGAACTGCATCTAGAATGTTGCCCTTCGAGGCAAGGTTGTTTATGGAAGACTAGCAGTTGCCCATGCATACCAGCCTCCTCTCTCCATGCCACTGATGTTATCCAAAGGAAAGGCAAAGGCCGATACAGTTTGGCACTAGTGATATCACAGCTCATTTCTACAGCTGAGTGAACTGGAGCAATGTAAAATAACATGTCTTGCTGAAGAACATAACACACAACCTGATCACGAAATTGAACTCACTACCTCATGATTGTGAGCCCCATGGTCTAATGTGATTATGTGATATACTTGTAATGCTACTTACCTGAATGTCTGTCAGTCAGTCTGTCTGTAAATATGCATGCATGTATGCATATTATATATTCTAATTGTTCTTTCACTTAGCATCTATTTTTCCATGCTAGCTTGCATTGATTGGGGACTTATTAGAAGCAGATTTTTTTGCAGTCAGCTGCTCTTCCTCCCTCCAATCCTAACCTGTTTTTGAAGTAAGAGTTTTATTATTCCACAAGACTTCAAAAGTTTGGAGCTGGATGAGGAATATACACATCATATCACTGCTTCAGTCAGTGACAAGCAATAGAGGAACAGCTTAAGTGGCTTATCACTATGAATTCACTGTCAACATGATAATGTATTCTCTAATTGCTTGTTCAGTTCTATTCACTTCTATTAATTAAATTCTGTTAATTAAAATTTTACTTGTCAATCTATGTCAGGTAGTTTTCTAGTAAACTATTAACAAAAAAAAAAAAATCTCTAGTTCTACATTACAAACCCACTGTCCTAAGAGAGGCACACTGAATAAGGGACATGTTCAATAATACTCTCTTTACTCTTTTACTCTTTTACTCTTTTACTTGTCTCAGTCATTTGACTGCGGCCATGCTGGAGCACCGCCTTTAGTCGAGAAAATCGACCCCAGGACTTATTTTTTGGAAGCCTAGTACTTATTCTATCAGTCTCTTTTGCCGAACCGCTAAGTTACGGGGACGTAAACGCACCAGCATCGGTTATCAAGCGATGTTGGGGGGACAAACACAGACATATACACACACATACACATACATATATATATATACATATATACGACGGGCATCTTTCAGTTTCCGTCTACCAAATCCACTCACAAGGCTTTGGTTGGCCCGAGGCTATAGTAGAAGACACTTGCTCAAGGTGGCACGCAGTGGGACTGAACCCAGAACCATGTGGTTGGTAAGCAAGCTACTTACCACACAGCCACTCCCGTGCCTGGGGAAGAATTTTGATGTTTTAGCTTCATATATTCTGTGAGTTAGTGAATTTTTACATTCTCTCAATTTCCTGTAATTCAGACACCAGCAGACAAAATGGAAAAGGCGTTGCCCTGGAGGATGGTGAAGGAGATACACTGGAACATCTACTCTAACTCATGAGGCTTGCATTTGCAGCCAGCTGTCTCTACCCCACCCCACCGATAGCAGTGAGCTGGGATATGGTCTGGAGGTTTTATTTTGCTTTTATAACATTCTTCTTCAGAAAAGCCAAACTAATAAAGCCTATGAACCCATTCACTTTGCATTTTCATTCTTTGGGGTCAATAAAATAAGTACCAGTGAACACTGGGATGCATGTAATCAATGAACTCTCCCCTGAAATTGCTGGCCTCACACCAAAATTTGAAATCATTTTTATTATTTGGGGTTGATAAAATAAGTATCAGTTGAACACTAAAGTCACTGTATTTGACTTAACCCCTTCCCCATGAAATTATGGCCTTGTGCCAAAATTTGAAATCATCATTATTATTATTATTATAACTATTCTTCTTCTTCTTCTTCTTATTATTATTATTATTATTATTATTATTATTATTATTATTATTATTATTATTATTATTATTATTATTATTGATATTATTATTTAAAGCAGAATTGTTAGCACACCAGACAAAATGCTTAGCAGCATTTTTGTCCGTCATTATGTTCTGAGTTGAAATTCTGCTGAGGTTGACTATGCTTTTCATCCTTTTGGGGTTGATAAAATACGTACCAGTTGAGTACTGGGGCTGATGTAATCAACTTACCTCCATCCTCAAAATTGCTGGTCTTGTGCCAAAATTTGAAACCATTATTATTATTATTATTATTATTATTATTATTATTATTATCATTGAGTGAGAGAGCAGTGCATGCCACCAAAGTGACACTGGAGTAAAATATATGAAGCCCAGTATACCCATCATGACTACCCATCTGATAAGGGTACACCAGGCACATGCATCATGACCATATGTGCATGACATGGTGGTCACATATCAAGATAAGCAGCACATGACCTTGCAGGTGGAGGCCTAATAAGAACTTCCTTCAAGTCGAATAGACCATCCCACTCAAAAGGTCCCTGAATAAGGGTTGTTTAAGTCAAATAGTACAAATGGTTTAATCAATTCATTCATCTCTCCTTCACAATTATGTGGTTCCTCTGCCAATATTAGAAAATATTAGTTGGCAGTGGGTTGGCAGCATTGTTAGAAATATGAACAAAATTGAATGAAACACCCATGTTTCCAGAGGTGAATTATTCAATCCCCAAAGAATTCCTCTCAACACATGGCTATGATGCTCCTCCACTACTCCTGATCATGACTGGAGATGCACATATTGTCAGCCACCTAGGGACATGCTCAACTGGTTAAGGTCAAACAACTGATAAGCAAATCTGTGGTATTGAGCAGAATATTTGCTGTAGCCCATCTTTTATACCAAGACAAAACATGTACATGATAACACTTCCAATCAGTTAAGATATGAAGCCATGACAGCCACTGCCTGGTACTGCATCAGAGCATTTGTTACGATTATTATTATCAAAATTGACGTTAAATGAAGATTATTGTTATTATTATTATTATTATTATTATTAGTCAAAACGAAGAGCGCGATTTTAGATGTTTTATTTTTTGAACAACATTTCGACAGAACGTCTGTCTTTCTCAAGTTCAAACCAAAAGGTGATTGAAAATTCAAAATTTCAGAAACCAAACGTAGACTATGAATGTGAGTAATCAGCGTCCATACGTTGATAGAATGACATCATCAGCTTTTGTCAGTTTTTTAATAAGCAGAAAGAAAGAAAGAAAAAGGAAGACGACAGAAAAAGAAAAGAAAAAGAGAGAAAGAAGAATATTCAATCAAACAGTTTTGTATAAATTTGATGATATTCTCCTGTCATCTTATTCATTCCTCCAGAAAACTGGTAACGAGGCGGCAGAAAACCCTATATTTCCTAAAAGTAATGATGATGATGATGATCGAATCTGGCATAATTGGATTGAAAAGAATCCCAATTGGTATCCAGATAAAGTTCGGGAGGGACGTTCACAAGCACTACTAGAATTTCTTGAATCTTGTCAGGCAAGCATTAGAGAAAGCCTTAAAACAACTGGAAAGAAATCCTGGAATAACCTCACAAATTCCCAGCGTTACGCACTCCGACGTCTAGCTAATAACGATTCTATTGTTATTAAGATGACGGATAAGGGAGGCGCTATCGTCATTATGGACAAAAGTGAGTATATTTCGGCTTGTGAAGAAGTTTTAAATGACAAAACTTCATATGAAGAATTACCTGTCGATCCAAACCCAAATTACAGAGAGGAACTTGACAAAATAATATTGGAAATGGAGGAAAACAATTTCGTTAGTAAGGCTGAATCTAGGATTTTAAGGTCTGAAAGAAGAACACCTGTATTTTATGGTCTCCCTAAAATACACAAAAAGTTCGAAAAATTTCCTCCAATGCGCCCAATTTACAGCGGATATGAATGTTGTACGGCCAAAATTTCGGAATGGCTGGATGGCTTTCTACTCCCCATCGCAAAAAGATCAAGTTCCTATATTCGGGACACTTTTGATTTTGTATCTAAAATCAATAATTTTTTTAAACGCCGAGGCCGTGTTGAGAACTGCTTTTTGGTAACCATGGATGTTTCCTCCTTATATCCTAATATTGACCACAATGAAGGGGTAGAAGCATGCATGGATGCCTTTGAGAAGCGGTCAAATAAAAGTGTTCCAACAAATTTGCTCTGTAGATTATTGAGGTTTGTGTTAGAAAGTAACACAATGCAGTTTAGACAAAGATTCTACCACCAGACGAAGGGTTGCGCCATGGGTACCCCCATGGCAGTTAATTTCGCTAATGTCTTTATGACAAATTTTGAGACAAAGTTACTGAAGACATTCAAATCCCTTCATGGTCATGAACCAATACTCTGGTTACGGTTCATTGACGACGTATTTTTTGTCTGGGAAGGATCACAGGATAGTTTAATGGACTTCTTGCATTTCTGTGATTGTTTTGCTAGAAACTATGGCTTTAAGTCCAATATAAAATTTACGTCTAGTTTTTCAAAAACTAGCGTTGAATTTTTGGACACGAAAGTCAAGTTTTCTGGAGGCAGAATAATGACAGAGTTATTTTGCAAGCCAACGTCATCCCACATATATCTCCACCGCCGCTCCGATCATCCACATCATCTTATTCGGTCAAATCCGAAATCCCAATTTTTGAGGATAAAACGGATTTGCACTGACATAGGGGATTACTGGAAACATGCAAATGCTTTTGTATGTCATTATGTTAAACGATGTTACAGTGAATCACGTTTAAAGGAAATAGCAAGTGAAATAGCTAAGATTAGCAAAGATAGTAAAACCTACATGCCTAATCTTAGCAAACAAAATACAACAGATTACAGAATTCCTTTAGTGATTAACTGGCACCGACGTTTCGCAGGCATTTCAAAAGTGTTGCATGAAAGTTACCAACATGTGGTGAAAAAATATCCCAGTTTCAAACAAACATTTCCTCAGCCGCCCATTGTAGCCTTTCGACGGAATAAGAACATAAAAGAATTATTGACCTCTATATCTGACTCCAAGAAAACGAACATTGGAGTATCTACACACTGTACCTTAAAGAACAGCCGCAAGAGAGGTAAGCCCTGTTCATTGTGCAACAACGTGAGTGAAGTGAATACCATCAAAAATCATAATAGAAATGTTATGATTTATACAGAAGGGGGAACCTGCAAAGATTCCCATTTAGTGTACGGTGCAGAATGCACGAAACATAACTTGATTTCTGTTGGTTGTACAACGGAACAATTAAACAAAAGGTTTAATGGGCACAGATTCGACGTCAGGCACAAGAACAGTAGTTCAACAGAACTTGCTGAACATTTCGTTTCAAGCGGCTGCAATTTTGAAGAAGATTTGAAAGTGCACATTCTCAAAAAATATCCTGAATGTACCCCACTTTCACTTCTCAGAATGTATGAGGAGAAATATGTTTGCGGGTTATTGACATTACGCCCTGGAGGAATGAATAAGATGACAGGAGAATATCATCAAATTTATACAAAACTGTTTGATTGAATATTCTTCTTTCTCTCTTTTTCTTTTCTTTTTCTGTCGTCTTCCTTTTTCTTTCTTTCTTTCTGCTTATTAAAAAACTGACAAAAGCTGATGATGTCATTCTATCAACGTATGGACGCTGATTACTCACGTTCATAGTCTACGTTTGGTTT